>NW_010117389.1:0-39120 GCF_000699245.1 Pterocles gutturalis
TGTGCGGGGGCCCCGCCGGTTACTTCCTCCTGCTGCGGGCGCCGACACCCCCTCCGGGGAAGGGCTGAGGGAGTTCCGCCCGGAGAAACGCCTTGGCTGGAAACGGGCTCGTCCGTAGGGAGTGCAGGCCAAGTAGGCTGCCAAGGAGGAAAGTCGGTGCTCGGGTTTTATGGTAGATGTGCTGTATTTTTTCTTTCTCTCTCTTCCGCTCGGTAATTCAGCCTTTGAGAACAAACCATGGCAACAAACAGGCGTTGGAAGAGAGCTACAGCTATTTTTGAAGTTTAACGATTAAGTGTCATAACGAAAAGATGCCAGTGTTTGCGCTATTGCAGTCTAAACAGTGATGCTAAAGAACAATATGTAGGAAAGTTTGCTGAATAGTACGTGTAAGTTAAGTTTACGTGATCTTTTCAATTTTTGTTGCTATTGTCTTTGCCAAAGAATGCAGTGAATATTCACATTACACATTTTAGATTAAGAATAGCTTTCTTGAATACATTATTTGTTGAAAGTTTGTTCGCTTTACAGTATAAATGCCTCAGAGAGATAAAAAAAAAAGCAAATGCGGTACACTCACATAGGAAAAAATGTGCTTTTGCGTTGTGAGGAGCAGGCTGCAGGCGTAGGGTGCCCAGCCAAGCAGGCTGTGAGCTCGGGTGAGGCAGACGAGCTGGTGGGATGTGCGGGATGAGGCAGTGGCAGCTGCGGGCTCAGCTGTAACCTGAGCGTTTGCTGCAGTGAGCATGGTGCTGGATGTCACAGCCTGCAAGCGCCCAGGCTGCAGCAGCAGCTCCTGGAGCCCTGGCCAGTGCCAGGGAACTGCCTTCTCACATGGTGGGGATGGCTTACCACGTCTCCAGCTGTTTAATTGCGTTAGGCAGAGATAAAAATTCACTATGTGCTTGCTCAGTACTGCTTCCTCGGGAAAGCAGGACCTATGGTTGCCATGGGGTTTTTAAAATGATAAATAGATGAGTTGTGTAGTTGTGTTGCTGGGCGTTAGAAAAAGCAGTCCGTGAGTGATGTCCTGTATTTGCGAGTATTTGGTGAATGCCATTGAATACTTTTGAGATGTTTTTGCTGTGAATTGATGGTATTTAATATTTTCTAAAACTTTATTTGATTTCTGAAAGGTCCATACCCATTTTTTCTCCTTGGTCTCAGAGCTGTGCCAGGTGCCTTTTGTAGGCAGGTTATTTCTTGCATGAAGTGGGGTAAAATCATGGGGGGGAGGTGGGGGTGGCGGGGTGTGTGCAGAGTAAAAAATGTGTTTTGTTCAGTTTTGGGGAACGTAGCAAAGCAGTTAAAGTATGTGTATGTGTTCATAGAGCTCACTTTGCCCAAGCGGGGAAATATGGTGGAGAAAGTTTGGGATTTTTTTCATGCAGCCGCTTAGAAGAGTGCTGAAGTCAGACGCTTAAAATTGAGTGCTTGAGTCCTGTGCTTAATTGTGGTCTTCAGGGAGTTGGGTTAATGTAGATTGTAAAAGGAAGCTTTATGCGAGTTTGAAAGGGAGAATTTTGTTTGAAGAGGTTCAGTTTTTCCTGGTTTCAGCCAGTATGCCTGATTCTCCCTGGACTTGTCCTCCACTTTGGGGAATGGAATATGGGAGTGCCTTCTTAAAGTCTTCAAGGAGCTTGTTGGACCTTCTTACATCTACTTTCGTGTTGTTACATGCCTCACCTGCTTACCTCTAGTATCTGACTCTTGCCTGCTCTGCTCTTCGTCTGTTTTTCCTTGTGCATATGCGGTGTGTGGTGTGAAGTTTGGTCATGTCTTCAGTCTGAAGATTTTTCAAATCCCTAAATTGTCCCGGTTTGGATATCTTCTTGGTGGCCTGCCTGTCTCCTGGAGCTGATGGAGTCTGGACTTTCCCAGGAAGACCTGCTTTTTTTAAAGGGTGGGGTTTTGTTGATCTTTGATAGTGGGAATGTTTTCTAATAGTGTCTGAAAAAAATTTCAAGTTGTGTGCAGCTGAGCAGCCATCCGCCTATGAGGAGGTGTGTGACATGGTGTAGCATTGCTGTATTTATTTACATATTTTTCCTCTGTGCTTGTGGGATAGCCTGCATCCTCCTCATGTGTGTTTTGGGGGCGTTGGCCTGTCTAGAGCTTAGCTCTGTGAAAGCAAGTGAGAAGGCATTACGTTTCTCTTCTCAGAATAATCATGCTCATAGATCTATATTTGGAACTAGTTCTTTTAATACCAGCATTAAAATAAACTGGTGGCTCACACGTACCTTAATCTGCAGTGTTGTCTGAATCCTGACTGATAACTGCAAGCCACATTCCACAGGGTTTCATTTCAGCTAATGATGCGGTATGTGCTGTTGTTGTTTGTAATCGGAAATGTGTTTCTTAACCTGAACAGTAAAACAGAAAGTTAGAAAGGAACCAGTGTGGAAAAAGTAGAACAGTGTATGCGAAGACACAGGGGTGAATTAAGAACTGAAACCCTGCAACATTGACTTTTTGAAAGAAAAAGTTTGTCTGCTTGTGAGTTTATACACTCAACACTTTGCAATTCACCGTCTGAACTCCACCCTCTCTTAACTCGAACCATTAGCAATTCCAGATCCATTATAGAAAAGTTATGCAAGAGCAAAAGCCCTTTCTTAACTATTAAAGGTTAAATAATTATTTACTATTCAGGCTCTATAGTTAGTATATTATCGTGTTCTCCTGCCCCTCCATTTTTTTAATCTTGTTAACGGCGTTGTTGAGATGGCTGACTGGCTGATAGGTTTTTTTTCCCTTGCTTGCATGAGAAAGGATACCATCGGAAGGGAAACCTTAAATAAAATGGAAACAAGAATGCAGTACATAAAATCTGAGCATTTGTAGAGTTGGATATATTTATTAGAAAGTGTTGTGTATCTCCAGTGGAGTATTCTCTCATTTATGTAGTAAGTGCCAAAGCTGAAGCTCCAGGGAGACTTGGGTTATATTTAGCCTAATCGCAAGGCAACACCTTTGTGAAGTAGGTAATGAAGTCTGATAAAACCTTGAGTGCATCTCTTATGAGCTGCCTGCAGACTGACTGAGGGCGGGTCACTGGCAGTGCTGCTGCCCTGCTTAGGTGGCTTTAGTCAATTTATGAGATTGCTTTGTGCCTCAGTTTCCCCATCTGTAAATAGACAGCAGTGATCATGCCCTCCCCTTGTAAGTAATTGGGGTCTGTTGCTGTGGGCTGTTGTATTGTGAGCTAGTGATGCCCTGTTGCGGTAGCGACATCTTACAGATATTGGTATAGCATTTGCACAAGGCTCTTGGTTCTCTTGTCTTTTCTCCTGCATTTTAAATTTAGAATCAGTATGAAAGGGCTTTTTTCTTTTCCTGTTTTCCCTCATTACTATTTTTTTTTTTGTCCTGTAGAATAACTTTCCTCTATTTTTTTCTGTTCCTCCATGTTTTTTTCCCTTATATCCCGCACGTTCTTTCTGCTAGTCATTTCTTTTGTTCATCCGTGCCTTCCTCTTGCTGTTCCGGTCTGTCTTGAGAGCGGCATTTTCTCTCCCCTCCATCCGCTGGGATTTCCTTTTCACCTGACTTATCCCCTCTCAGTGCATCCCTGCTCAGTCACGCTCTCCTTGCGCTTCTGTTCCAGGAAACCCAGCCAGCAGGGAAGGGGACCGCCTGCTTGTCTCCTCTCAGGGGAAACCTGCTGAAGTCATGGCTCCCTTCTCCCTCGCCTACTGCATCTCGCTGTGCCTGGATGAGGCAGGGTGCTTTGGGCAAAGACTATGTGGGGGAATTGAGGAGCCTGTTATTCTCTGCTCTTTCTCCGTGCCTGGCTTTTGCTTCCTACCGTTGGCCCCTCACTGCTTCGCCAGCACGTGGGAGGAAGCAGGAAACCTCCTGGCCCTGCTGCAGAAGCCTTGGGACTGGGTGCTGTGAGCTGAAGCCGTTGTGCTGGAGCTGCCGGTTGCTGCAGGGAGGAGCGGCTGTGGGGGCGGCAGGCAGCAGAGTCAGAACAGATGCAGAGACAGGCAGGGAAATGAGATGGTTGACTTGAGGCAAGGTGAACTATTTCAGAACAGGAAGGGGGGGAGCATTTTCACGTCTGCAGTCAGTTTCCACTTCAGCGTCCTTAGTGTAATTACCACTGCGCTAGCTAGTCCTGCAGGCAGAGAGAGAGGATCTGCAGGCAGAGAGAGAGGATCTGCAGGCAGAGAGAGAGGATCTGCAGGCAGAGAGAGAGGATCTGCAGGCAGAGAGAGAGTATCTGCAGGCAGAGAGAGAGGATCTGCAGGCAGAGAGAGAGGATCTGCGTGCTAAGCTATATGTTTAAGATATAATCGTGCTCCTGTACTTTGAGCTTCCATGGTAAGCACTCTTGCTCAAGCACAGTGAGGGAAGGGAAGAGTGTATCGTGTAGTTCCCTTTTCTAGCTGGTTTTCCACCGACGACACAAAGGAAAAACGACAAAATGCAAAATCCTCCTTTTTTGTATGATTAGTAACTGCTATTCTCTTTTAATGTGTTTTGATGTAGGAATTATGTCAGTGTTTATATAGTCCTGGGGGTTTGATGTGCTGAGCTTTTTTTAGTTGTTTGATTTAATTTTCTTATTTTTTTCCAATAGACATTCAAGCCCTTGGTTGGAAAAAGTGTATACAATTCAATTACTGCAGTAGAATTCCTTGTGGACAAACAGCTGGATTTTATAACTGAAGATAGTGCCTTTCAGCCCTATCAGGTAAGAAATTTGGTTAGTGTATAAGTACTGTCCATTTAGCTTAGTTAAAATCAGTGTGTTTGTTACTTTTAAGTGCATTTTACAATCAAGTTCTGTGTTGCAGGAAGAATTTCCTGTGGATTATTGGCAGAGATTGTTACTCATTTTGTGAAAGATTGTATCAGATACTGCATCTGATTCTAGTGAATCTGGTCGTGTCAAGGAGTACTACACAACTAGTATTATTGAACCACCTTTAAGTAAAATACCTGACCCCTTTAAAGTTTAATCAGTACCATTAATTGTAGAGAAGATAAAAGATAACATCCATCCTTCTGAAGCTGGGCTTTAATTTTTAGGTCTTTGCACTACTACAGTGAAATCCAACTTAACAGTTTTTTTTAAGAACAAATAGCAGAAAAATGATAATTTTTTAAAAAGAAAAAACACTTCATCTTCCTGTTGTTTCTAAGCCTGCAGAAATTTACAGTATCCATAATTTTAACACCTTCATTAATTAGAAATACAATAAAATGTGTCTGTTTAAAGAAAAAGAGAAACAATTATTTCTCCCTTTAGAAGGTCTAAAAATCTCTCCTACAACAGATAGGAAAACATTTGATACTTCAACTGATGCTGAACTGATGGCAATTAGAATAGCCATGAATTCTTTCGTACGGCTGGGATGGTACACTGCGGTGATACAGAAATAGTACTTTGAGACTTGGAATAACAGATGGCCCTGAATAAATGCTATGTAATTTTGTCCTGACACCCCTTCTTCCCCTCCTCCTTCACCAAGACTTTTTTCCCGGATACCAAATATAGAGCTAGAAAAAGAGAAGTGACAAAGAGAGAATCCTGAGCAAAGGAGAGGGAGGTTCAGTTCATGGAACAGCTGATGCTTTCGTATGTCTGTAGTGGGGAAGCCAAATGAGTTCAATGCTTCTTGTCAGGGTGAGGTTATGTGTTATGACTTGAGCTGCTCAAACAGCTTGGCTCTACCACAAAGGACAATTCCCATTATCAGACCCCATGCTTCAGCCTTCTAAACTAGAAGGCTTCAACCTTCTAAACCAGCACAACCTTGATTTTTCAAAAATGGGAGAGAGGGAGTGGGGGGAAAAGCCTGATGTTAGTGAGCTGATCTGGATTAGCCCAGGGTGCAGCGAGTGCTGTGGCTTCTTCTCGGGAGCGGGTCAGGATGATGCAACATGGGAGTGGGATATCTTCCTCTGGCAGCAGCGACCTCTTAAATGAGCTGAGTCATTAATACACACTCGTAAATTCACCCTCAGAGTCCAGTCACAATCTTCCAGATTCATTTTACAAAGCGAGTACTTGTGCTAGCATCTGTCCTTTGCCTGAAATATGTCAAGATCATGTCTCTGATGACGTTCATTCCAGTAACAGTAATCAATTTCCTTTTGGCAATGGATCGTTTCTCACAAGATGAGCTGAGCAAAACAAATTGAATATATGAGAAGGACTAACTTTTGCAGAATAGTCTCATTGCCAAGCCTGGCTGACAGTAGCATAGCAGTGCTATATATGTTGTAGGTCCTTCACTTCAAGGAGTATTTCCTGATACATAGAATATTTGGCATAGGAGCACTTTGGAAACATACATAGAAATTGAAGGCATCGTTTTTGAAAATGCGTCATGTGAATAGCTGGCTTTATATCTTGGTAGATAATACTGTAATTAATGGCATTAGCAACTTCAGTTTTAAAAGAGATACTTGCCAAAAGCAGATACAAAGCAGTAGCTTGTGAAAAATAGTTCCAGGTATAAGCTTAGTCTCCCTAACTCTTGACCTCCATTTTTGACACAGAGAGGGCAGCTCTCTGAGAGGTCAGGTTGTTTCCCCCTCTCATGGAGCAAACAGCTACATATTAAAGCCTGAGATAGAGGCTGCTGATCCGTATCACTCTTAAGTAGTTTGGTGACAAGGGATACCTAAATTGTCTATTTGTTTCAATGGTACAAGAAGGTTGCTGATGGAGATTCCTGTTTAAGGACTAAAGCATCCAGAGTTTGCATCATAACTGACTATTGCTCAGATATCAAATACGTACAAGAAAATTGAGCTCACTGATGAATAGTGCAAAGATTTCTTCTTTTGAATGAGCATAAGAAGTTTTAGAAATTACTTTGAGGCATATCTCTTTGCAGGGCTAGTAATGTCTTATTGCTAAGATTAAGAAGTTAGTTGTACAGATAAGAACTTTACTGAATGATAATGCCTTTAGGAGAATGACACAATTTTTAAAAATATGCTGACCTATGTATCAGCATTAGACAGAAATACTAACTTGATCATCATGAGACTTTTTTCTCTTAAAAGATACTTGGAGTGGGAGGGTTGTCTCCACCCATTTTCCTTGTTATTCTTTGTTAATGCTGGAAATTACATTCCTAGCCTTCAGTCACTTAATGTAAAGTAGTTTGTACTTGTACCTTTTTTTCTGGAAGGCCTTCTTTTTCTTTGCCATGAAAACAGGTGAACTTCCTGTGAAAATCTGCTTTTCTAAAAAGAAGAAAAAAAAATGGCCTTTTTGCTTCCTTGTTTGGTCTAGAATACTGCTAGCCTGCTTTTGAGCAGAAGACAGAACTGAGGAACCATTCTTTGCAGAGATGAGTTAACTCTGAGTCTTTCTAAATGGGTTTAGTTTTTGGTTTAAGCTCTCATGGCTGCACATTTTCAATATGAAGTCCTTGGAGACCATGGGGATCTAAACACTTTTTTATTGTATTTTGCTGTTAGTGCCTAAAATTCCAGTACCTTTCTGCCAAAACAAACAAAGTTTGGATCTGTGTGGGAAGACTCCATTTCACTTCAGATACAATTCTTAACTATTGAGTAATTTTTCCCATCGTTGCATGTACTCAGAATAATAGGAATGGGCAGCAGACGAGCATTCGGTATAAATTCTGCTCAGATCAGTTCTGATCAAAAACACAGTGCTGTTTAACAGAACTGTTGGGCTAAAGGGCTTCGTGAATAAGGTGGTGCTGTCCAGTTTGAAGGTGACAACTGCTCAAGGCAAAGAAAACAGCACACTTGGCATCCTTTTAGTCTTGGCAGGAAAAGCAAAGTTTGAGTAGGCAAGGAACTAAATTACTGTTGTTACCAGAAGTGGTACTTCCTCTTTACAGGAGTAAAGAAACTTTGGCAGAACTCGATGGGGAATTGTGAACCGTGGATTCCCATGCCATGTCTGCTCTTGGCATAAATAAATATGTTTCAATTGTTAAGAGATTCAACAGCTTTCATAAGAGCTAGATGAATATTGTTATTAAAAGTAGCATATGCAGCTGCGCTATACTGGCCTTTTTCCATTTTTTCATATCTTCATAAGGTTTTCTATAGCAAGTATTAACACTTGTCAGTGGATTTGTTCTTTACAGCTAAACATGCTGTGTGATTTTTCTTTCCCTTTACATGTGTACTGCTTTGAATTCTACTCTGTAAAAATTCCTTGGAACTTGTGTGTGACTGAGAATGACTCATTCATTAATCTGGGATGGTCAGACCGTTTAGTCATGTAGTTCTTTTTATGGTGGTGACAAGGGGATCTTGAGGAAAAAGCAGATATGAACATCTGCTGTGGTACTTTGCCTAGCAATGAAATAAAAATCATGTTCCTTTGCAGGAAGGAACAACATGCATTTTCTATGGCACACTAGTGTCTGCAGGAAATGCAGTTTTGAAATGTGATGTGTAAGTCAGGTCTGCAATATTTTTGTACTTTGCATTCACAATACAGCATGTCTAATTTGTGATTAAGTAAAAATTGACAAATGTGATGGCTTTTATAGTGGTTCTCACTATGGATTGAAAATTAACATAATTTCAAATATGGCTGTTATTAAAATGTTTTAAGCAAAAATACAGTGAGCCTACTTACAGACAAATAAGTGTGATCTAAATTAAATAATTAGAACTGAAATGGTTTTCTGTAATGAGAAGTTACTTGTACTACTCTGTGACAGTATGTGTATTTGTTATGATCATGTATTAAGTTGTGCAGCATCAAAACTGATCATGCCTTAATTTGTTTAAGCATTGTAGTGTACTTGAAGGACTATAGATGGGGATGTGAAGCATTAAAGCTAAGCATATGGTATGTGTGACCTCATCAGTGTGGTGTTTTTGTCTGGGTGGTGTTTGGCAGTACCCATCACGAGCACTGTTGGGCTGAAGTGTGTGATTCTGCTATTACTGGCTGAAGCAGCTGGAGTGAACTGCATTATACGTTGGACAAGGAAATAAAGAAAAACAAAAAGTGTTTTATATCTTGTTTTTCTATAATAAAAGACACTTATGGAATGACTCGGAAAGGCTCTGCCTTGCCCAAGCAGTCAGTGCATTTCAGCTGTGTCTCTGGCTTGGGCAGAGCACACATTTTGTGTGTGTGAAAGTAGGTACCTAAAGTATTTGTGAGCACACATCACTGGAACAAATGTGCACAGCTCAGCCAGGGCAAAGGATTCAAATTAAGTTCCTTCACAATCATTAAGCTTCCTGCAAAGAGGATATTTTACCACTCAAGGAAGGAAGTGGAAGGGTGTGCACACCAGTGCATATTGGGTTTAAAAAAACCCAAACAACTAAACACACTGCTAAGAATGAATCAAGAACACACTTCAGTTCTTTTCTGTGGTTAAGTCTCTCTTGGATCCACCTAACTTATTCACGTTCCCCTTCAGAACAACTTTTTCTTGTCTCTCTCTTTTTTTAGACAAGCCTGGTTGCCTTAGTGTTTAAAAATGGTAAGGTCTGCTGTCTACCTCTGTGCTGAAGATTACAGATGTGAAGATAGGGCACTGAGAAATCCCCTGTGGGAGATGTTAAATGCACAGTGATAGGAACATGTACTTTGTTCTTTTTCTAAATGTGCATTGCACGTCTCGGAGCTGACAGGTCAAATGTCTAACACGTGTTAAAGGTTGTTAAAGTAATAATGATAAACTTTGCCACTAATCATGAAATAGGTACCTTGGATTCAGGATCTAATATTGTACTAATCTTACTTGATCTATTACAAATTCAAGTTCTATATGCTATGAAGAAAGGCTTGAGGAAAGGTCATTGTGCAACTGTGATACTTCCTTTTCTGTTTATTATGGCCAGACACTGGGTATTTCAGGCCTGGATGCTTTTGGGTTTTGTGACTCGTTTGCTCATAAGAGTAAGTTAATCATGCACCAAGGGTTGAGTAGTAATAACATGTATACATTAAAAAAAAAATCTTTAAACATCTTGAAACAGGGACAAATAATATTTTACTGTATGTTTTTTTAAGCACCCCATAATCATACAGTGGCACTTGGCTTTCAGACTTTTCTTAGTTTAAACTTCAGGTTTAAAAATAGCTACTGCAGCTGAAAATTGCTTTTCCCATAAACTTGTACCTCCACTGACCAGGCGGGCAGGAGCTTTTGGGTTGGTCCCACTCTTTGAGGTTACCCAAAGGAGCTCTGGAACTGCTGGTGCTGGCCAGCCTGCTGGCTGTGGCCATCATGTGCTTGCCTACCACTTTTGTTTCCTCCACGGGCGACAGAGGCACACACAACTTTCTGTCTCTTTAACTCCTCTCAGCATTGTCTTTAAGAGCTGTCTCTATTCTTTCCCATGTCTCTGGTGTCTGGACCACCCATAAGCAGTCCAGCTGGCTTCTCTGGCAGTGCCGTAAAGAACGATGGTCTAAACAGCTTGTTACTGACACATCTATGTTTAAGTGTATGTTTCCAGCGTGAGAGGAAGCAAAAGGCCTGTGTCCAGCTAGAAGTGGGTCAGATGACTCATACCAGCCCTTGCTCCGTGTTACACGTGTGGGACAGAAGAATTTCATAGCAGTGCTCACAAGGAGAGAGGAATGAGGGAGGAGGAGTTGGCACCCTCCCTTTGTAGAGTCAGAGGGAGCTGTACATCATCTCTCTTAAGCCTGTATTTGTGCCTCCCTTTGAAAAAGAGCTGCCTTCTTTCTCAAAATAGGTGGAATAAAATTGTACCTTTCTGTTTTACCTTGATTTCTTAAGAAATTAGGTCCTTAGTAACTTTTTTATCTCTCTCAGAGAGGTTTGATGCAGGAGTGGAGTTCTTCCAGATCTGATGAGCCTTAGGGAAACCAGCAGCATGGAGGGGAGGCCATTAGCCGGCAGGCGGGTGGCATAGCTGCCACAAATAGTGTGGCTCCTCCAGGTAGTAGGAGGGAGTTCAGGTGGAGCTGCTGAAAGCCGTGGGAAGGTACATGAGGAGAAAGGGAAAAGCATTGTGAGGTCCCTGGGGTAAGCTGAGGTTGCTACAGCAGAAATTTATTGAAATAAATAATTTAAAAGTTAGGAATTCAAAAAAGGATAGAACAAAACTTGTTTCTTCTTTGAAGGTGAAGATCAAATCTTTTCACTGAAGTATCTTAGTACTTCTGAAAACCAGTCTTGGGATTACTGAATTTACAAACCCATCCAGTGTTTCTGGGTAAGGAACTTCCTGTGTTTGATCACAAATGATTACTTTTTTTCACTAGTAAAAGTCCCTGGAAAATACTGCTTGGTATTAAGAGAAAGGTACCTAATTCTCAGTTCTGTGTCCTTAAAGTTTCCAGTCTTCACACTTGATTTATTAAAAATGAAAGTTTAAAGTATATTTTTGATGTGATATTATTGTCCAACACTATTTGCATAATCCAAACAAAGTCAGCTGCTATAGAGAATTCTGTTTAACTTCTTTATAACCAGATGGTGCTTTTCCAGTATGTTCCCACTTTCCCAGATTGTTGCTGTATGTTGGGATTGGGAATTGTTGGTGCTTTGGGGAACTCGGAAGTGTGAACGAGGGTAAAAATCTTGCAGTCATTACATGGGAGTGCTTACCCAGGGAGGGGAAAGAGGATGCCTTCCTGCATTTCAGGTGGGGGGGAAACTGAGTTTCATTTAAATGTGTTCTTACCAGAATTAAGCGTTAACTTGATGTGTTAAACACAGTAGCTGATTTGATGGAGTGCTCGTGGTTTTTCTTGCTTTCATTCCTTCCGGTGATACAACATTGCTTTGTTCAGGGCTGCTGCTCCATAACTTTTGCTTATGAAATGTGTTATTGAAATTACACCTCATGGAAGTACCAATTTATAGTCAAGGGCTAGTGCTTCATGAGAACTGCTCCACAGCCTTCAGCAAGCTGCAGTTCATAGAGGCTGAGAGCTCCAGGAGTTCCAGGTGTGTATATGGAACTCCTTTTACGGGCCAGGCATCTGGGGAGAAACTCAAGCAATTTTGTACAAACATTTTTAAGTTTTTTTTTTATTTTTTGTTAAAACTGAGTGTGAATACCATTATTTTCTTAGGCATTGGAATAATCTTACTAATAAAACAAAAAGTGCAGCATTCGTTTTGATGTAGAGGGCTTGGTGTGCAGTGCATTTCCTGATCAAACTTAATTTTTTGACAGTATACTACATAATTAAATACAGTCCTAAAGATTTTTTTTTACTAGCAGTGTTTATAAATACGGATCCCCCTCTTCAATCTAGCAAACATTTCCTGTCTTTTGAATGGAATTAAAATTTACTATTCCTGTTTTTTTTCTCCTGCATCCCCCTCTTCTTGTGTGTGTCTGCCAGCATTACTCGGAGTAGTATGCAGTATGCTTTTGCTGAGCAAGTGGATTTGAAACACAGTAATTTCTTTGTATCTCACAAATTATTCTGTATTTTATTATTTTAGTAGTGAATTTTAAGCATATAGTTGAGCATTTTTAGTCAGTGTGAATGTTTTCTTCCCTTTTGCTATCTTCTTTTCACTGCTTCACGCCACTTCTGTATAAAAGAGAAAATAGGGTTAAAGCAGTTTTTTGGGATGCCTAACACTTGGTGACTAAAGTATGGTGCTTGACAGGCTGTTTTTTTCTCTCCCCCCCCCCCTCCCCCCAAGTGGTGGTGTTCAGTCTTGAATTATGGTTTTAATAGGAAGTTTTTGGTTCTGCTTTGGTTCTGATTTAGTGACGGAAAAATATTGTGAAATGGTCAAGCGTTGTATCAATTTTAAACATGGAATGACTTTCCTAAGTTTACCCTAAGGAGTTTATTGCAGCAACAACTGAAACATCCCTGTTTTCTGATTAGCAATTTAATCTTTCCTCTTTACAAGACCATTATTCATCTGTTCTATAAAAGGCACAGCCGCTGCTTTCTCCAGAGTTGTAGAGAGCTGTAGTGTTAATCCAAATATGATATATATTCCAGCTGGTCAGACTTCCGTTATTTATAGGGAAAATTCCTAAAATGGCTTCATCAGGTCAGAACAGAGCTCTTAGCAGGAAAAAAAAGCACACGATGGTGTCTGCATTGCTTCTGATACCGTCTTGGAGCAGAGGCAGCATTTCCACATTTGCACAGTGATGGGCTAACTGTTGTATGCTCAGCCAGATGGTTAGAGAGTCTCTGCGCTCTATCCCTAAGATGAGAGAAGTTTGTTTTTCTGAATGAAATTCTGCAAGAAAATGTGCAAATTGTTTTCCCAACCCAGATGTGCTTCTGTGCAGTGCTGCCTTAATTCCTGTTAGAAATCAACTTTGAAATGTTCTGTGCAAACACAGTGATAATTGTTTGAAATCTGAGAGAAATGTGTTTTATTCTAAACTATTTTCATATTATCGGCATGTTGGCCAGCACTGCTGTGTAGCACTGTTCTAAGAAATGTTTTCAAACAAACCCCAGAAAACCACTTGAGAATAAAACATTACTAGTAATTAAATGGACCAAACTCCACAGAAGCTGGCTTTCAAGAACATTTCAAAGATACCTGATGTATTCTTTCCTCTTGACAAAAAAAAAGGGTGAAGATGTTTTTATTGTTGGGAAGGATTTGTATTCTGCCCATAATCCTCAAGAGTTACAGGGGGAAAGGAGCTGGAAAGTTGCATGTTCCCAGAGCTCCTGGAGAGTTCAGGTTTGGATTCAAATAGTATTGAGGACATTTGCAGAAGAGAGTGGGTAGTTCTGTGACTGCTACTAATCCAAGTTGGTGGTAGGTCAAATTACAGACCAAAGGGTTATTCACAAGAGCAAAATACGCTGCATGTTTCTTGGAGTTGGTGTTGATTCTGGGAGCTGTTGCCTGTCTGCCACATATTGGATAGTGTTTTACAGTTTTCTTCTGCAGATCTGACTTGAAGAGACCTTTGCTCTTTAATACAGTAAACTCTCAGTTATCAGTGGTCTCGTCAAAGAGTACTGTGTTGCTGAGTAATGCAACTGATAAAAGATGTGATGGAGGTAACTGCTGTGAGATAAGGGATGAACTGTCGGGTCTGTCATGATCTGTGGTGATGGGATACAGCTTTCCAGTGCCGCCAGTTCAAGTTGCCACGAGTGAACTTATGCTGTCCCTGATGCAGGGCAGATGTGTCTTCTTAAAATTGTCAGTCTCTGAGCAAGAAACGATCTCTTGGCTTGATTTCTGGGGGCCTTAGGCTGCCTTTCTAGCAGTCCACTAGTCCTGACAGCTGATCATCAACAGAATGTACTTCCTCTTTTGCTTAAAGACATCTCCAGCCGTACAGCTTGTCCTTCTGCTGATATCATCTGGGGAGTCATTAGATACCTCTTGAAAGCTTTTCACATTTTACAGGGTGCCTGGATCTCAGTTTAAATTTTAATATCAATATATAGAAGATTTTTCTTCAATCTATTCGTTTAGCTGCTCTCTTTATTAGCACCAGCTTCGCTCTGATAGTTGTTTGCTTCAGGGAAATGTCTGCACTTTGAGGTTTCTTTTCCTATAGCTGCATTGAGTTGCTTGGTAAGTGACTCAAAGGCTTGTTCCAATATCACCATGTGATTTAGGAGTAACTGGCTGAGTGGGGTAGGACCAGTACTCCCTCCCCATTTCTCGTAGGAGCAGATAAAACAAAATGCGAAATTATGGCATATTGCTGAGATGGTGGTGATAAATGTAGAGAGCCTGCAGTGAGGAAGGGGAAGGAAATGTGATTCAGTGTAAAACAAAACAAAAAATGCACAAATCTATAGCTGTGTCATCAAAATGAGGGAGAAATTGGACACAGAGCAGTGCTGTGTGTTTGACTTTTCATTTGTTTGTACACGGAGAAGAATGTAAGTAGTACAAATGGTCACCATAGCACTCTTAAGTGGAACCTGACAGCCCACCCGGGTTGTGGGTAGGAGCCACTTGTTTAAGGAAGGCTTTAGATCAGATGCTAAAAGATACATCTGTCTGTCCAGGAGATCTTGCTTTCTATCCCACTGGGTCACACCATGTAGTTTTCCTATTTTCTTCCTAATCTGTAAATCAGATCAGAACCCAGATTGGAATTACAGTGGCAGCACTTTGTCCCAGCTGCTCAAAGAGAGGGTGACATAACCCGTGAGCATAAGGGTCATCTATTTTTTTTAAATCTCTGTTTTCAAATACAAAACTATTATAGAAGCTTTGAGGTGGTTTTGCGGCAGTATCTGCCTGGCCCAGGTTTGGTTTTGCTTATCTGTTGGTGACTGCTTGCTTCCCTGCTGCATGCTTGTTCTGTATGCTGCTCTCTGTTCCCTTCTTTATTGCCATAGTAGCTTCTAATCTTCAGGTACAGGAATAACGAGCTGGCTTGTAAAAAACAAGTTTTCCAGCTTGCAAATTTCACCTGAGACATTGGTAGTCTTCTAGGACAGAAAAGTCAGATTTTTTTTCCAGTATATTTACTTTCCTAACTTAAATACATTCTCTATATCATCATCTTTTTTAGTAGGAATTTCCTGGTATTCTTAGGGGTGTGAGTTATTCTTCTGGAACTGAACTGATTGGTACAATCTTCAAGCCTGAAGCCATGACTTGGAGAAGTGTATGCAACCCTGCTCCCCTGATTTTCAAGCCTGATAAGTAAAATTCTAAAATGAGTGCTGGCTCTTTAATTATTGGACAGGTGAAATGAGGAAGGAAGTATGAGTGTGTGGAGAGCAAGTATTAGGCACAGGGAAGAGTGGGGAGCAAAAGAAAAATTGTTGATAGCTTCTCCTGAGAAATGTTAAGTTTACAGACAGTTGGGAGAATACTAGATTTTTAGTCCTCATCTTTTTTTTTTCATAGAGTTTTAACTTTGTACTTACAGAAACATAGTTGTTGCTGTTGTACACTGAAAATAACCACTAATCTTAAATGTTTGCAGTCTGAAATATCTATAAATGTTTTTCCTTTTCAGAATAATGCGTTCAGAGCCCCTTGTTGGGAAAGGGATTAGTTATCCCTGTTCTCTCGCCTGGCCTCTGCACGTAGGGAGAGCGTCAGGGGCTGTCCCTGCCTTTTCCCATACAGCATGCATATGTGTGAGCCAGGCTGACCTCAGCTCGACTTTGTTTCTGTTTTAGGGGTCAGGGTTGTGCCTTCAAGCTTGACTTAACTGGTTCAGATGTAGCCCAGCAGCTGCCGGGTTTGAATGAGGTAAATTGTGCCTATGTGCTCAGAACAGCAGAAAATAGGTCAAGTGTGGGTTGGGTTTACATAGAGAGCGCTAGCGTCACCTGGTAAGCCTAAGTCTCTTCTCTCTGCTTAAAGCTGTTTAAGGTAATGTGGGAAGTTACAATCTCCCCAGAAAACTTTCTAGCCTTCTGTAGCCTTGGTGTTTCTGGCTGGCGTTGCCCTTTATAGGAAGCCTGGAGCAGGGGGGAGGTTGCCCTAGTTGCAGGGACACGTGTCCGTTCAATGTTCCCCAGGAGCAGTCCCCTTTGAAAAGGCGTTTCTCTGCTGGTGTGTTTCTCTGCAGCCTTCACCACCTCTGACCTCCTGCCCACCAGCTGCATTGGCACGGCAGCTGGGGTACCCCCTCACTTGTCAGAAAGGAATAAAGAATATACTGTTTTACCAGTGGTTTGTGCGTGTGTACGTGTCTGTAAAGATGGGTGAAGCAACAGAAGATCTGTGTATTTTAGTCTCGGCTAAATTTGATGATTTCCATGTAGGGTTTTGGTGTGGTCTGTGTGGTCTTGGCAGTGCCTGTGCCTGCCTGGTGGTGCCCTCAGGGTGTCAGTTGCTGCCAGTTTCTCTGTGTTTTAGTTAGAGTCTCATCTTTTGCCACGGGAAGAAAAGTCTTGTAGCATGGCAGAGGGACGCTACCTATTTGAAGGTGATGTTCTTGTTAAGAACCCTGATATTCTGCCTGTCCAAATTTTATGTCACTGTTTTGTTTTGTGGGATTTTTTGCTGCCTCACTCTGATGTTAGGCAGGACAATATTAAGATAGCAGGTTTGTTAAGAAATTATAATGAGTGAAAGAGATTACAGATCAGTGATACAGTCAGATGTATCAGGTGACACAATCAGTGAAAGATAAAAGAGGAAGAAAAAAGAAAAGGCTAGTTATCAAGGAATGAAAATAAGGAGAGAATTGTACAGACCTTTCAAACAAGGGTTGAAAAGATGCTTGAATGTGGATGTGTTTGAGGCTGGGTGCAGGTAGGGCATTTAATTTTTTTTTAAATGGGAGAAAATAATGGAAAAGATAGCACTGAAGGACAGCTTTTTGCTGCTACTGCTCTCTGAAGACTGTTGTGGCAATTGGTAGGCAACTGTTGACTTACCTTGTTTCTTGTTTTTCAAACTGCAGTTGCCAAATTGAATTTCTATGCAGCTGAAGTTCCATGCAGTTTTGAAAGTGATTTGGTGCAAAAAGGCAAAAAAAGAAGGGGTAGTGGACTCATCTGGTAGAAACTTATTTCAAGAAACCCCCTCATGAAAAAAGAAGAAATCTGAAGTTTCAAGCTTTTGACACTTTGATCTCTGCATTTTTCATTTGCACTGTTGAAATTTAAATGGGCTCCCTCTACCATTAAACTACTAACAAAATGTTTATTTCGATGTGCAGTGCATACTGCATAGCAATCGTAAACAGGACTGTCAAGTTGGCTATGTACTAGTTTTCATTTAATTCGTGTCCTAAATTATTAGAAAACCTCTAAGCAGCCAGAGGAAGCTATAGTTAATTAAGCCACAGATGGTGAGGACTAATGTGGTGTTGACCTTTGCAAGGACTGCAAAATCTACTTAGTCTTCCTCTATAAAACACTAGCTGAAATTAGTTTCTGCTGATATTAAAAAGATGTCCTTGATGCGTTGAAGCTAAATGCAGAGACACCATGGCCAAGGAAGGTGCTTTCACAAATAAACTTTTGCAGGTTCTAATGCATGGCCTGTGTTGAAACTTGGTCTTCAGGGCTCCAGTTTAATCCTTTCCCGTGCCAAAAGCCTCTTTTTTCCAGGACTGGTTTTCCTGGAATGCATAGTCAGTTTTCCTCTTCTCCTTCACTGCAGCTGGAGAGTTGACAGCTGCCTGGAGTTTCTATACCCTCCTATAAGCAGCATGCAAGCTGTGTGATTGGGGGTAGTGGCGGCTACTTGACTCCACTTTTTTGTTGTTGTTTTGTGCTGTGTGGTTGCATCTCGATTTAATGAACTTGTTTCTGCCCCTCAAGTTTATGAAGAATGACTTGGGAGAAGTATATTGAAGTGCTGAGGAAACATCTTGCTTCAGTAGTGCAAGTCTTGTTGGAAAAGTAGAGAGCTGTGGAAATGTGCAAGGTGTTCCCACCACAGTTGTGCCCAGCTGCCCAAAACAGGAAAGGAGCTTGTGGTCATTTGAGCCTTTCAGAAGGCACTTTGAAGGGTCTTTGCATGGCAGGTTCAGCTCATCCAAGGGTGCCTCTCAGTATCTTGGACAATATTTTGTTTGTGCATGAGGTTTGAATAGGAGAATTCTGTATGTATTTGGATTTTGACTTGGTTTTCTGTGGGTACAGTCTTTGAAATTTGTTTGATTTATGGCTTAAAGGAATATAGAAGCATTATAAGTGATCTGCACTTGTTCACCTGTGCCTTTGAATCATTAAATCAAATCATGTTTGCCTGAATAAGCTCTCTGAAAAGGCTTCTCTGAATGAAGATTTCTACTTTCTGGTTAGTGTGTTACCTTAACCTGATGGTATGGTCTATAGTTTCCAATATGCTCTATCATTTTGCACCAGAAGAACAAATACACTCAGGAAAACACTGGATGACTTCACTACTTGGGAAAAATTAATTCTTTGCTCTTTTTGGGACAAGTTGAGTATGTCCGCAGCCGGTGAGAATTCTGACCTAGAGAGATGTGCAGCCAACTGTGCATAATTAAGCAGAAAGTCGACTCTACCAAAAGTGAATTCCTCTTTTGCTCTGGAAAGAAGGAAGAATAGCAGCAAAGATGTAAAAAATCTGACATATATTAGCAAGCTTCTGATAGTCACATTACTTCATGTGACTGTCTTCCAGAAGGGCAGGAAGGATTATCTTGACCGTATCTTTCTAGCCCATATGCTCTTTGTCTTCCCAGTGTTGCATATAGTCATTTGTGGAACAAAGGGCACATGAAGAGCTTCCTACAGTAGATTTAAAGAAGAAAATTGCAGTCCCATTTATTTGATTTGCATTCTGCTTTGCATTTCATAGGGATTTCAAATCAAGGTTAACATCCTCTTGGAAGAGGTGTTCCAGGACTTGTGGAAAAACTAGTCTAGGAGATGGTACCATACTTTTGTGAGTACTTCCAAATGAGAAAAAGTCTGGAAAATCCTACAGGGCATTTAATTCTTCTGTGCGTTAGTCATTCAATGTTGCTACTTCAGCCAAGAAGGAGGAGAAAACTGAAAGTCGTAATTGCCAAGGTTCAAATCTGTAGATGGAGTTGTTTCTTGAGCAGTATAAATACAGGGTAAAGAAGAAGACTGGGCACTGTGGAGTCATCTGCTTGTCTTCAGTGCTAAGACAGGGAAGAAGCTGCAAGTCATCAGCCTTGCTTCTTGCCCTGCATCTCTGTTCTTGACAGAGTTTGTGATGTGTGCTAAAACAACCTGCTTAAGGCCATCACCTTATAGTTTAACGCAGTATGCGTGGTTTTTAGATGTTCAGATTTAAGATCAATGGTGGAAAAAGGTCAGTCATGGCACACACATTTTTTCATACATACATGTGATGTGTACACGAAAGGACTGAATTTTTGAGATTTCAGGAACCTTTCTTTAGTATCTTCAGTTCAATTTCGCTTTGCTCTACTGATTTCCATTGACTGATGTCTATTATGTTCATGTCTAGAAGTGAAACGGGGTTTTTTTTGCAGTGATTGATGATACGTTAAACATGCATTTTGTTTGTATTTAGAAACACTGGGTTCCGTTTGATATCCTCCACATAATCTCAGTCATACCCTTGTGCAGTTCGTGTAATGGATCTTTGACCTCACTTCTGTCTTTTGTAGCTCATCTTTGAGATGAGCTCATCTTTTTCCAAGAGTGAGGAAAGAAGTACAAAGTGGACTTTGCAGTCTCCTTTTCTAGGTGTTCACACCAAGCATTCTCAAAGTTACTGATACGTCAGGCATTTGAATAGGAGATAGAATAAAAAAGGTTCAAATGTACTGTCAGTGGGATCACCTGTATCTTCAGTGTCAAGTTGAAAGAAGGCAAAGATAGGAAGGATATGAAATCTAAAAAAAGAAAAGCAGCAGTGGGTGTTGCCTTTAGAAACAAGTCAAAAGTGTCTCAAGATGACATACAGACTCAAAAACTTCTCATAAAGAACTCATCAAAATAGAATAACGTTAAGAGTAACAGGTCTGACTTCATGGTACGTACTCAAGGTGTATAGTCTTGAAACGAAGATACAAATTCTCTTGTATGGGACTGAAGGAATTATTCAAAATGTGGAAGATCTGCATATTAACTGCATTTTAAAGTCAGACAGATTTCCAGTATTGCAGCATCTCGTTGCTTAGGTCTAATGCTTGTGGATCTGAGAGGGGAAATTTTTGGTACAAGAGTCTTTTGCAGCTGCTGTGAAGAGGGTGAATGGGAAGGCAGAACAGATGAATGATTGTTACACAGCTATGGTTCCAGGGTGTGTTGGGTTCCCCTGGCAAATCATTCCCTCTTTCCAGTGGTGGTGTTGCTTCTGTATGTGCAATCAATGCAAAAACAGATTTGCCGAGGAAAGCAGAACAGCTAATACCCTTTTTAGGTTGCTTAAGGAGAGGAAGTGTTTTGATAGTCTGTCATTCTTGAATAAATTTTAGTGTTGACCCTCTCATGCCTTTGATGATGCAAGCCACATACTTGCCTGGTTTGTGTTCTAAACCTGGTGGTAGAGGTCCTGTTGATTTTCCCCTTCACTTTTGTTTTGTTCCACTTTATGTGTATTCAAATTATCATCTTGACCATTCCTTTTGGATCCAAGGCCATATCCTTTTCAAAAGCATAAGGAGAGAGAGTAATTTTCTCTAATAACCGAAGCATGGATGCATTCTCCGTAATGGAGCACAGCAAATCTTCAAGTGTTAGTAAGTGAATTTTGAATTTGAAATAGTGTGATGGGTTAGCCCTTGGCTGGGGGCCAAACCACACACCCACTCACGCAATTCCCCCCCCCCATAGGGGGGGATAAAGGGAAAAAAGGACTCGTGGGTTGAGATAAGAACAACTTAATAACTAAACTACAATAATATTGAAAATAATAGTATATACAAATGAGTGACACACAGTGATACTGTCGTCGTCATTCCCCCTCCCCCCCCATCTGATGACCAAGGCTCAGCCTGTTCCCGGCTAACGGTCCCAAAACCGCACTCACAGAATGGAGATAACAGTCTGAGCATCCCAGACCCAGAGCTGACCGGGGGGGGGGAAGGGGGAAGGCCTTGGGAGAGCGACGACCTGGAGCAAGATGACCCAGAGCAAAAGAGATCCGGAACCAAAAGGGACGATCTTCCGGAGGGTCCTCACCTGCATACTGGGCATGACGTGTATGTGATGGAATAGATTATTGGCCACTCTGGGTCTCAATCCTGAACCTAAGATCAAATCCTGGGCTAGTAACTGGGGCTGTGCTCCCTCCCAGCTTCTTCTGTTTGCAGACAGACAGAGAAGCTGAAAGACCTTGACAGCCACGTAAACATCACTTTTTATCAGCTTTCTTCTGAGCACAAATCCAAAACACAGCCTCTTGCTAGCTATTATGAAGAAAGTTAACTCTGTCTCAGTTTAACCCAGGACAAATAGACATCCTGTGATCAGTGGGTTAGCAGGAGTAATCTAATTCAGATGAATAGAGAGAAATTGCTCATGTCACTTGGCAGCAATGCCCGATTCCCAGAGTGTGGCTTGTATCTTTATGTTCTGTGGCTGGAGCTCTTCATAGAAAATTGTGAAACATCAAGGAACTTGCTGGAGATCAAGGAAAGCGATTACTTGATCTCAGCTGGAGTACTGATAAACATTTTACGTTTTGTATGTGGAGAAGCGCTCTGATTATTTTAGCTGTCTGAAGTTCTTTCAGCACAAATGAATGTTCCTGCAGCTCACAGATTTCTGAGGCTGTCTTCTGCAGGAGGAGTTGCTAGGCTGCTTTGTTTCTCTGCCACAGCCTCAAAGGCAGAAATAACAAGTTTGCTCTGAAATATAGAGAAATAGGTACTCGCATCCGGAGATGAATTATGATTTAAGCCTTCCTTTCAAGGATACGAACCAGATTTTATGACTAGTTTTTCCTTGTTAAGAAGACAGTGCCACCAAATATGTCTTAATTTCCCACTCAAAGAGTGAAAAAGAATCTCCTTCAGGAGAACTGAATATATTACAAATAAAAAATAAAGCGTGTCTTACTTGAAGTTACCTAATTACCAAAGGCCTACATATTTGAAAATCAGCAATGGTGTTTCTCTCAGAATGTTTGTTTCTCTTAAAACACAGCTGTCTCTTATGCATGATCTTTGTGGTTTTTACATCTATGTCCATATTAAATTTTAAGATACGGAAAAAAGGTTTTGGGGTTTTTTTCGGTTTTTTTTTTTTTTTTTTTTTTAATAAATAATTATTTAAACAATTCTTTATGCATACCTGTAAACCTTGAGGTCTTTAGAGGGCAATTTTAGCTTATAGTAGGACAGTGTTTATGAAAGTGTGATCCTATTAATAGCTTACGAGTCTGGCCACATGTGGGATCTGACATGCCACGTTCCCATGAAATAACTTCTAGCACTATGTTGCGCTTCTAAGTTTTTTCTAAAAATAACACAGGGATCTGTAGGCAATCAGTAAAATTAGCATCAAACTATTTAATATTGTGCTCTAAAATACATCTAGGAAAATAAACATAAATGTTACAAATAAACATAACATATGGTTCTTTTTTTAATCTCTACTTTAGGACGACGTAGACAGTCTAAACCCAGTTCTCAGGGATAACCCGCAGTTACATGAGGAGGTAAAAGCCTGGGTAAAGGAACAAAAGGTTCAGGAGATTTTTATGCAAGGTAATTATCTGGGAAACTTATTTTTTATTCTGTGTTAGCTAGTTTAAGGCCATTAGTTGTGTGGGGCTCATCCCATAGCATTTGTGATACAATGCAGAATATATTTCTAGCTTGGAACTTACTTTATGGAAGTATATGTTAATATGAGAGAACAAGACTATGTAAGAAGCTGTGCATGACTTCTTAAGACTGTTCTTAACTTGTTTGATGTCTTAGTGGTTACAGCAAAAGCTGGATATCATTAGTCTGATTGTAGACATTTTATAAAATTTGTTGTGAAAATAAGTGTTTATGAATGGCAACCACACACCTTCTAGCATGTTTAAAACTGTTCTGTGGTCTGTGTTACCATTACGTATGATAACTTCTCAGCTATGTGTTGTGCTTGTAGTTCTTCGCAGTTCTGTCACAGATGAAGAATACTTTCAGATCCCCACCCCGCACCCTCACTCCCTGATTTCAAAGTGCCTTTCAAATCAGTTATGATTTTGTAACTCAATTCTAATGCTGGAAGGTTGCAGCAAACACATGCGTCATTTTTACATTGTAGATACAAGTCATGTGAAAACTAATATGAATTAGAATAAGTTATTTTGCCTCAATCTTGCTGATAATAAAAACATTACATGCATTTGTAGGATATTCATTAACTTTATGGAGAACTGATGGGCAGCTCTACAGAGGCATTCCTAGCAATGGGAGGCAGAAATTGGCTTCTGTGGTTTCGGTTTAAAATCCCCAGGCAAGCAGTAAAGCAGTTTGAGGACAAAAATGCCTAAGCAGTCATTCTGTAAATTAAGACTGGGGAGGGGAGCAGTAAACATTCAGGTATTTTAAGGATGCCTCTAAGGTTTGCTTGCTGTCTGGTTTCTTTGATAAAACTAGGATTAGAAGACCAAAGAATATGGTAAGTATAATATTGAAGTTACACTAAAAACTTCTGTCTTTCTTTCTGTGGAGTTTTTAATTTGACTAGACGTGTTTATTCTTCCGGGCCACGGAGAAAGGATGCTGAAAAAAAGCAATGCACGTAATTGTGTAGATAGTAAGTTGGGATGTCTGTGCTGGTCATTTCAGATTTTATCATGATATCCTCAGATACAACATGAGTTAATAGTCTTGATGAAATTTGCAGCCAAGACTGTACTGAGGTGAAGTGAAATCAATTTAGGGCTGTATGAAAAGGAAACTAAAATTGAGCTTGTTTATTGTATTTCATTAGAATAACAATAATAAGACAATTGTAAAAGCCACTCTACACTGGTACAGAATCAGTACTTGAGCAAAGCCCCATCAATATTTATATAATTTCTCAAACAGATGTCTGGATACTTAGAAGTGCACAAATAGGAGTATTTTAGATGGCAAGATGAGTGTAATCCAAACGTCCTTGCAGGCTAGCTCTCCTTGGCGAAGGAGAAGCTGCAGTTAAAATCCACTTGATCTCCTGGCATGACATAGTGTGGCCTGAGGAGAGACACGTTTCCTTGGTCGGTGACATGTCATCCACTGGGCAGTGGTCAGCTGACAGAGACTGCTGTCTCCTTCTCCTGGGCCATAATCTTCTCCTGGTTACAGAGATTGCGTTTGGCACAAAGCTTTCTGTGGCTTACGGAGAGCCCTCTAGCAGTGCTAAACTGCTGTATTGTGGTCATGTTACCCCTCCATTCTTCTCCCCTCCCTTCTCTGGTTTTCTTCACCTTCTCTGTTATTACCATTTTTTGTATTCCCTGCAATTTAAGCAACATTTTCAGTTCTGCCTTGTCTAGACATATCTATTAAGGTTGTTACCATATTCTCTTCTTTCATCCTCTACAGCATTTTTAGGATCTGGCCTTTTCTTTGTTGTCTGTGATGCTGAAGCTGTCATCTCATATCTCTTGGTGTTTTCTACTTTGACTGTCACCATTAAAACACAGTTTATCTGAAGAAAGAGGAAGGTCAGAGAAAAACATGAAAATCAGGTTCCAAATGTTTGAAAAGAAACATACCAATTTGAGGAGGGAGAGTGTTAGTCAAAACTGGACCAATTATTTATAAGAATGAGACTAAAGAAAAAAATTGTCCCTCATGACCTTTTCTTTGGGCAGCAGTCACAGCAGCATGCTTTGCAGTAGAGATTGTAGGTTTGGCAGGAAAGTAGTTTATTCCTTGTTTAAAAAAAATCAAACTCCTCCCAAACTTGGCCAAGCTGAAAGCTTTTGCAATAAATAAAACTAGTTCAAGGAACATAGTAAGGTGTCTGATTTTTTTTAACAATTAAAATCTTGGAATTTTTTCTTCCTGTTAGATTGGTTATCACTATGATCTCTGAGACTGCGTGTGTAATCATCCTCTTGAAACACTAAATGTGCTTCAGCCCTGAAGATATTTCCTGATAGTACTGCATAGACTGTTTCAACAGTGTGTAGCTGAGTGTGATTCAGCCAGGGACTGGAGACAAAGCCAGGCTTTTCCTGTAATGGCTGCTTGTGGCTGGGCTGGGCTGGGCTGGAGCTGAGCTGTCCTGTGTCGTATGACTGCAGTTTAATGTTTCTCCTTCTTCCCAACACCCCAGCAGCACATAAGAAAAAAACACCACTGTTCTGAAAGGTAGATAAAGTCTCGTTTAAAATAGATAGAATAACAGCTGGGATGAAGGGCAGACACAGATTAGAACAAGGAGTAAAAGGAAAGAAATTGGCACTGGGTCAGTGCAGAAGAATGTAAGGGAAGCTAGAAGCTGATGGAGAAGGGAGGATGGAGCTTGTAAGATGAGAAGACTGGGAGAGTAAGACTGAGATGAGATGAGAAGACTGAGAGGAAGCCAGTCGCCTGGAATCATAAATGCTAAAATGAGACAAGAAGCTGGGGAGAGGCTGGTTCTGGTTATACAAGAGACTGAAAATCATTGTGCAGTTGATAGTAGGATGCAAGAGAGGGAGAGCTGAGATAGGAAGGTAGGATGGGAGATTTGCACGAAGAGACACAGGCAAAATTTTACTGAGACTGTCTGAACAAAGCAGAGCTTTGGGACAGCCATTAAAAGTTTGAGACATGGAGAATGAGGTTGGGTCAGACAGCCAGAAGTGTGGGAGCTGAGCTGGAGGCGTTTTGCAGGGGCATACGGAGTAAGGATTGGAGAGAAGCCCTCAGGAAATGTGTCCCCACGGGAACCCCGTCTGATCCAAGACCAGGAATGTGAGACATAAGCTTATATATTCTTCTCTTTTTCTGCCCATACATATCAGTGATCGGCAGTGCCTGTGCTGGTGCGCTTTGAGACTCGTCTGTGCAGCTGGAAATGTGCTCTGGGGATGAGTTAATGCCAGTACTCCAGAGGGTTCAGTGGGTTTTGAGGTTTCAGTTGTGCAGCAAATTATGTGGATGTGTGTGAAAGAAAGGTGCCATTGCATAGTATTTCTAGTCCCGGGCTGTTTTAAAACCTAGGTAATCATATGCAAAAGGTATTTCAAAAGGCCTTGCTAGGGCTCCAAAATTAAACCCTAAGACCACTTGGAAATGTCTGAATTATTACTGCTTTTGCACTTCTCTTCAGCTCTCAAATGTTATAATTAAAAACAGTCCTTATGATCACATACTTTCTCGTGCAGAGAGTATAATGGACCAAGCTGTGTGAATATGGATTTTTTACTAGAGAAGGCTGTCCCCTGTGAGGTTCCTGGCCTGTTTGCTGCATCATGTACTGGGCAGGGGGGAATTCTGGTCTTGCCTGTGCGGTAGAGCAACCAGGCACTCTTAAATCACTTAATGTTAGGCTTTTTGTAGATTGTCACTGACTGGTTTTGCTTCCATTTCTGTATGCCTGACCTGGGGGTTGGTTGTGGAAGTAGTGAAACCCACGCAGTTGGAACTGAACGTGCTGGCAGCATTGCTTGGTCATACAAAACGCTATATAAACACCAAGTGCAATGAAACTGGATCCTGATGATCAAGTGAGACACTGAACATGAATAAATCTTGTTGAATCTCAACTTCTGGGTCTTGAGACCAACTATAAAGTAATTACTGTGTTATACTATCTCCCCACCCCCATGAGCTTTTAAAGGTGAACTAAACTGATCTTTGCAAAGGGGCACTGGGTAGGATTTGTTTGCAGCTGATATATTTGAACACAGGAGCTAAAGTCTTTATAATAGTGTGTGTGTTTTTGAATGTTCTGTGTGGCCGTAGCAGGGACAGTATCACTCAGCTGCCTTTCCGACTGCTGTAATGGAGAGAAACTCTGTGGTCAATTATGGGAAAGACTTGGCAGATGCAGAGCATAACCACCAAGATGTAAATCTTTTTGCCAGCAAAGCATCTGGGCATGTGACTAGCCTGTTAAATAGCTTCTGTATAACCTGCTGCTGCCACTTTCTAGCCTTTCAGATTACCTGTCTATGGTTGCTGTTTGTAGGCAGGAATTTTCTCATAATTTGTCATCATGGTTGCAGAAAGATTTAGTTAGATAAGAAAATTGTGTGTTGAAAATCTTAGCGTAATTGACCTTAAAGCATACCTAAATGTACAATTTGCATTTCAAAATATCTTCCTGAATAAAAGTAAAATTCACAGGCAGTGTTGTGCCAGAATTGCCTGTAGTTTGCTATCCATGCCATGTGCTCTATGTTTGCCATGAAGCTTAAAAAACCAGGAAAACCCATTTATACTTTCCATTGCTGAATTCCTCAATGGCTTTTTTATTTCTTCCCCTTGTAAAGGTCCGTACTCCTTAAATGGTTACAGGGTGAGAGTGTACAGACAGGATTCTGCCACCCAGTGGTTCACTGGTATCATTACCCACCATGATCTCTTCACCCGCACTATGGTTGTTATGAATGACCAGGTGAGTTCGAGACGTGATACTCGGAAAATAAGCTTCAAGTGACCTACATGTTAGGAGTTTTGTTTTTTTTTTTTCATTTTTAATTTTTTTTTGGTGTGGTACTCTGAAATATGCCGAGTTCTTCAGTTCCGGCAGGACAAGTCTATTACTGCACTGAACCTACAGCATGACTTTTCATTGGGCCAGCAGTTAATACCATCCTGAAGCTGAACCTTTGTGCAATGATATGATTAATGCCAGTCCTACAGTTTTGCTTTTCTTCTGCTGTCACTATTTGACTAGTGAAGTCTTTGAAGTGAAGCAGTCTAGTTTTAAGAACTGGTCTTCCCTGTCAGCTGTGTTGAGATTTTCTTTTCTCAATGCTGGAATGTTTTAGCACTGCAGTAACGATTACTTCTTCCAAGCAATTGAATTATCCCCTTTCTGCGATTTATTGAATTAAGCATTTACTGCAGCCCTAATTTACATTTACTGTGGTGGGTTTCAGTTATGTTTCTGAAGTTGATGTTACAAAAAGAATGAATACTGGTATTTTTAGCAGCAGTAATGAATTCTGTTTCAGGAGAGCAGAGTAATGACTCAATATGGTGAATGACCTGCCTGCCTTGAAATGGCTGACAAAATCATATGTGACTGGTCTAATGCACAAATATGTTCTTTCCCTTAATTTGCTCTGATTAATTTTCCTCAAATATAATTTTTTTGCTTTGTGACACAGTGATCAAAGTTCTGGTTAACATTTCCTTCTTTCTGAAGTAGCCCTCACTAGTAACACTTCACCAGTGTTAAGAGTTCTTTTCTCTCATCATTTTGGTTCCTTTCTTCCAGCAGTTTTGCTTCTGTTGGAAGCAATATAGTAATGTGCTTCTGCAGTATACTTTGTGGTATATTAAATACAGTTTACAAAATACTTGTATATTGTAATTGCTGCTTGGTGGTGGGGTGCTTTTCCTTTTTAAAAAAATTATTTGTTTTTACAGTGATATGTAAAGACTTTGCTTTGGTTTTACCCTATTCCCAGCCTTTGTTGAGAGTCATATGTCAGTTCTGCTTGTCAGGATTATAGTAGGCTTTTATCTCATTAGTCTTTAGCACACAAAATAGTCTGGTAAACACTGATACAGAAAATACAGATTGGGCAGTGCCTGAACATCTGCTGATTTTTTTTTTTTTATATTTTTTTTAATATGCCAGGTGTTAGAACCTCAGAATGTTGATCCTTCTATGGTTCAGATGACCTTTCTAGATGATGTTGTTCACTCTTTGTTGAAAGGTGAAAATATTGGCATCACTTCACGCCGACGGTCTCGTTCCAACCAGAACAGCAACGCAGTCCACGTAGATACATTTATCTTTTTATCTAAGTATTTTCGTATATTGCGAGTATTGAAAATACATGTTTAAAGTTGCTGGTTAAAAATTGCGTTTAAGTCCATTAATCACAGCATTATTTTTAGGGTCATTATACACGTGCGCAAGCAAATAGTCCCAGACCAGCAATGAATTCCCAAACCGCAGCACCAAAACAGAATGCTCACCAGCACCAGCAACAGAGGAATACTCGGCCAAATAAGAGGAAAGGCTCTGATAGCAGCATGCCAGATGAAGAGAAGATAAAAGAAGAAAGATATGATTATATAGGTCGAGGAGGTAAAAGCAGTTACTGGAAGGGGTGGGGGGGGAGAGCTTAAAACTGTATTAGACTGAGAATGTGATATCTTTTACAGAAAACCCCAAAACCAAAAATAAACATTTCCTTAGTAAAAGAAGAAAACCTGAAGAGGATGAAAAAAAATTAAGTATGAAGAGACTGCGGACAGACAATATCTCAGATTACTCTGAGAGCAGTGACTCAGAAATTTCAAATAAAAGGTTAACAGATTCGTCCTCAGAGCAAAATTCGGAAAATGAGTTAAAAAGCAAGAACACTTCAAATATAAATGGAGAAGAAGGAAAATCCCAAACTATTGAGGGAGTAGAACAGACACTAACAGACAGGCAGTCTCCATGGGATGAAATACAGGAAGATAAAAAACACGAAGAGGCAGAAAGACTGAAGTCATCCGTCTTAGATCAGCAAGAAAAATCGTCACTTCATTCAGCAGAGCAGCCAACGCCTTATGAGCAGAATGCCAGGGATCCACATGTTCAAGAGTGCAATGCAGAAAAACATCATACTGCGGAATTAACAAATGAGCAATTTGTACCCAGACCTCCTACTCCGAAATGTGTTGTTGACATTACTAATGAAAACAGCTCTGAAAAGGAGAGCCAGGATAATGCTGCAAGTACCTTTGGTTTGCAAACGGTTCAGAAAATAGAATCTCACAGCAGCGATTTAAAACAGCAGTTTGCAAATGCAAATTTCCTTGAGGCAAGAAAACAGGAAGCTGATCAAAGTCGTGGTGGCAGTGTTGTTAACAAAGCAGATTTGATACAACCTGGGGTTGTAAAAACATTAGTAAATGAACACTTAAATCCTGAAAAAGAAAAAGTGCAGTATGGCTCATTTATGTCTTCGTTAAATGTAGCTTCTCTAGCAGAAGAGAGTAAACTGCATAAACAAAGTCCAGTCTCTGATTCTGTGAAGTCAAAACCTAGTGCTTCAGTTGATCATCCTAAAACAAAGTCACCTGATGTTAAGCCTAAATTCACCCAATCTTCTGATACTGTGAAGTCTAAGGTTAGTTCCCAAAACAGCCATGCTACTGGATTAACAAGGTCAGCCAATAAAACTGATCATGATTTGCCTAGGTCTAGTTTTCATCCAGTTCCAGCTAGAGTTAGCGCTCTAGAAGCTACTAAAAGTCCTCTTATCATTGACAAGAACGAACATTTCGCGGTGTACAGGGACCCCACTCTGATTGGACAAGAAACAGGAACTAATCACATTTCACCTTATTTGCATCAGCATAATTATCCTCTGCATTCCTCATCCCACCGAACCTGTTTAAATCCAAATGCTCATCATCCTGCATTAACTGGTTCATCCCATCTGCTAGCTGGGTCTTCAGCTCAGGCTCCCTTGTCCGCTATTAACACTCACCCCCTTAGTACCACATCCCACCATTCTGTTCATCACCCTCATCTACTTCCTGCAGTGTTACCTGGAGTGCCTGCTGCCTCCTTGCTGGGTGGCCATCCGCGACTAGAGACTGCTCATGCTAGCAGCTTAAGCCATTTGGCATTAGCACACCAGCAGCAGCAACAGATGTTACAACACCAGTCTCCACATCTTCTTGGACAAGCTCATCCTTCTGCTTCCTATAATCAGCTAGGGCTTTATCCAATTATTTGGCAGTATCCAAACGGAACACATGCTTACTCAGGACTTGGTCTGCCCTCCTCCAAATGGGTCCATCCAGAAACTCCTGTTAATGCGGAAGCTTCCTTGAGAAGGGTAAGTTGAACTTGTTTCTTAATGGCGAATGTAGCTGGGGCTGGTGTCTCCCAGCAGTGGTTTTCTAGGTACAGGTTCTGTAGTTTGTATTGCACCAAGTGTGCAGTGACCACCGTGGGTTTTTTGATTAGGCAGAGAACTAGGAGTGGAAATTCAGTAGTAACTGCTGTCTCACGGTGGACAGCAAGTAGGGAGTTCTTCTAGGCCTTGATTTCCTAAGTATTTTAAAGAAAGAAGAAATGTTTGGTTTTAGTTCATGACCAAGTGAGTTCAACCAGTTGGTTTGTAACCTCAGGTCCGCAGGGTAAATATTTGCTACCTCAAACTATGACAACCATTGTGTAAATTAAATGCTAGGAGAGGAAGGACAATTGTCTTCATAGTGGAATTTTGTGTATGCTTGCTAAATAATGGAGAACGGCTGAGATGGAAGAAGTACTCAATCCAGTGGGAAGTTCTGAAGAGAAATACTCTAGCATTTATAAATCTTTCCTGTATACCCATTTCTCTTGTCTTTACACCTATCTGTGTACTCTCTCTTGACGTATCTTTTTCTCCGCTTCTGTTCCTGTTGACACACATCCCTGCCTTCCCATCTGCTTTCTACTCCTCTGATTGAAGTCAGGGTGATTCCTCTGGCTCTGTGCTGAGTATAACCACTGAAGTCTCAGAAGAAATGGTTTGTGTTTTTCAGCCTAGTGCCCAGTGTGGTGGCAGTGTTTGGCAGCATGTGCATACTGGTTTTTTAGAGGCTTACAGCTTGGCCTAATTTGGGCACATTTTCACAAGGACCACAGAAGGCATGTTGCTGACAGTGGTCCTTCTGCCAGATTGTAAGCCTTTGCGTCAAAGCTTGGAGTTCCTGAATGATTATAAAGATTTTTTTTCTTTTTCAGCATAGGGAAAGCTATTCTTCCCCAGCCTCATTCTTGAGAAAAGCCGAACCATTGTGGCTAAGTCTTCCCAAACAGTCAGTTTGAGTTGGCCTTGTAATATGAAGTTAGTTTGATCCAAAATGTGATAACATCAAATGCAGCAGAGAAGAAAAGCCTAAGAGAAAACTATAGGTGGATTTATCTTTTCATGTTGCTGCCTGCTCCACCCCATACTGAAGTCCATTTTAAAGAACTTACGATAGACTCTGTTTTCACTTTGGCTGCCTGAACTATGCAGTCCTGCATACAGAGGCACGTAGGTTTTTAATTATGTTGATATGTGGCAGTTGTCTTGTGGTGACTTGTCTTCTGGCTCTTGCACTGGAGGCCTTTTTTAAATATGTCTTAGAAACCCGGAGTGGGCGTTTCCAAAGTTGGTTTGCATGGATGCCGCGATTGCAGAATGGGGTCTGTGTTTCTGCTGTAGCAGCACCAGAAGCCACTCTCAGCTCAGGGCTGAGCCATGTCTGTGTGCTGAAGGGAGCGTGACCCCAAGCCCACCTTTTCCTGCCATCTGCAAGTGGCTGTGACAGCTTCTGTCTTTGGGCTGGGCTGTAGATGGTTGCAGGTGGAGTCACAAAGCTGTTTGGGCAATGGTTGGTGCTCAAGCAGATATTCCCTAGCTTCTCTAGGGAGAAGGTGACAGGCCTTTTTTGCATAATATTTTAATACAGCTTACAGGCAGTTTGTGGGAACTCACCACAGCGTGGGAACTCCTGGCCTAGGAAATGTGTGTGCTAAAACTGTTCGCACAAACCCAAGTGGTTGCTTTAAATATTCAAAGTACAGAAATCAGAACTTCAAAGTGGTAGCACCTGCAAATCTCTTCTGTGTTGCGTGTGTGTGTTGTGAGAGCACGTGGCTCCCCTTCTGCTGCAGCAGTTCTGAACTGGAGGTTATCAAGACAGGGGAGAAGGGAAAGGATGGTCTGAAGAGGGGAAGAAGTTCTGAGCAGTGCCAGGAGTTAGGGGTGAAGCAGCACCGAGAGGCTTTGAAGTGCACTTGAGAGCTCTGCTCACTCTTGTCCCAGTCCCTTCTTGGCTTGGCCCTAGCACTTCAGCACCACTTCATCGAGGTGTCCTGCATTTCCACTTCTGTGTGTGTTTCTCGTAAGCAGGTCTCAAAGGAGAGAGGGAAAGGAGAGCTGCTCTTGGTCTTTTCTGCCGAGTTGTTACACAAGTTTCAGAGAAGATATAAAAAAGAAACTTACCCAAGTAGTCAAATTAAAAGAGTTTCATAAATTGAGACTATCACAGTGTGTGTAAACAAGGAGGTTGGTATTGTCCACCTTTTCAGTATTAAGTACACAGCACAAAATTGTGCGTACTGTGTGTTTGCCATTAATGTGTGTTTGCCATGCTGCAAAGTATGGCAGGTGTGTACGTTTATGGTTTTAGTAGTGTGCTTAAATTATGATGAAATTATGCCAAATAAAAATGCCTGTCAAAATAAAGCAGATTAATTAGGATTATCGTACTTAATAATTTGGTTGAGGGGAGGAGAGGAATCATCTAGGAAGGAGATACTTTGCTTATATTAAGGTTCATTATAAAGCTGGAGATGAAATTGTTTTCCAGAAATACTAAACTATATTTGTCTTTTGAAAGAAATACTTCTTGCAGTTCACCAAAGAGCTAATGATCTGTTTGCTGGTAACTGAAGTTAAGTGCTGTCAGAGTATCATTGGTTTGCTAGTTTTGATGAGCTTGAGGTTGCATTCTAGAATTAACTATTCATGCTGAATACTTGAAAATTAAACAGTTCTAAGAACGCTTCTGAAATGTGTAAACTGTTTTGGCCAGGGGAAGTACAATCAGATGTTCCAGTTGATCAAAAAGTGACTTAAAATATTAAATCTTATTTACTGTGTATGATTAGATACTGAAATACGTTGTTCCACGCTGATCATTTGTAGGACTAGATACAGTAACACTTGTAGTCCTGTGATTATTTTGAAATCTGATTTTCTTTTTTTTTGTTTTGGTTGGTGTTAACAGAAAACTCCCAGCCCATGGTTACACCAGCCCACCCCCGTGACCTCAGCTGACAGCCTTGGTTTACTGAGTCACATTCCTGTGCGACCATCTAGTGCAGATCCCCTTCGGCCGCTCAAACTGACAACGCATTCCAGCCCACCATTGTCCAAAAGTATCATAGAGCATCACAAAGAGTAAGTTTGCCGTTTAACTCTGTGGGAGAAGGTGCATTTCAACAGCTTGTCTTCTAGCTTCCTTTTAGTTTATTTGTAAATGTGGGTGCCTGTGATAGAGAAAAGCTTGTCAGTGTGCTGCAAAACAGATTTTGCACTGTTGACTTGGAATGGTACTTGAGTCACCTGAAGACTTTTGAAAATTGTACCTAATATAAAGAAAAGTTTATTTTGTGTTAATAGATAACTTTGTTCAGAGCATGGGAAGAAAGGTCTTTCGTTTAGCACGTTGCACTGCATTCAGACTAACCTGTGTCTGCTTAACCTTTTTCAAACAGAGAACTGGAGAGGAAAGCGTTCATTGAACCTTTGCGTTCTGTTACAACTACACCAGTAAAGACAGAGCTAGAGCAAAGCAGAATGCAGTCAGCAAAGGAGAGCCATATGCACAGACATTTTGCAGATCCAATGTTGAACCAGCTGCCAAAGCCACCACAGGAGACTGGGGAGCGACTGAGCAAATACAAAGAAGAACACAGACGGATACTCCAAGAAAGTATTGAAGTTGCTCCTTTTACAGCTAAAATAAAGGCACTGGAGGGAGAGAGAGAGAACTATTCCAGGGTAACATCCTTATCTTCAAGTCCCAAAAGCCATTCAGTAAAATATGACAAGGATGCTGAACGCTCTGTGTCAGAACTGTATAAAATGAAGCATTCGGTTCCACAGAGTTTGCCACAGAGTAACTATTTCACCACCTTGTCGAACAGTGTAGTAAATGAACCACCAAGATCATACCCGTCAAAGGAAGCTTCAAGTGCATATGTTGATAAGCAAACTAATTGTCCTTCGACAGCAGCTAGTCCCCAGTCTCTCCCCTCTTACATTTCTTCCCTTTCAAAACCTCCACCTTTAATCAAGCACCAACCAGAGAGTGAAGGCTCTGCAAGCAAGATACCTGAGCAGCTTTCACAGTCAGTGCAATTTCACTCTGTAAATTCTTTCAGAAGTGACAGCAGGAGCCCTACTCAGTTGTCAGTCTCATCTTCCAATACACTCCGGAGTATGCCTGCCTTGCATAGAGCCCCCGTGTTTCACCCCCCTGTGCACCAGAACCTGGAGAAGAAGGAAAGCAGCTATAGCAGCCTTTCACCTCCGACTCTTACCCCTGTTCAACCCGTTAATGCTGGCAGTGGCAAAATACAGGAGTTGCAGAAACCACCAACTTTAGTACCCGAACCTAAGGAAGCTCAGACTGTCTACAAGGGCACTTCGGAACAGAATTTATCAGAAATATGGAAATCCAGCAATGTCCCAAATAACGAAAAAGTGGATTGGCATGTTGAAAGAATGAGTGGAAAGTCGCAGTCTGCTACAGCATCTGTTATTGTGCGTCCTTCTAGCACGAAATATGATAGCATACCAGTAATGCAGTCTGCTTCCAAAGATCGAGTTAGCGAGAGATCTTCAGCTGTGACAAATCAAGCAGATTGCCTGAAAACAGCGGAAGCCAGGGAGACTGGAAGAGTTATTCTGCCAAATATGAACACAGACAGTGCTCGCACACAGCATGAAAAGAAATTTCCAGCTGTCTCGCAAGGTAGTGTTCCTCGTGCTGTCACCCCTTCCACAGCTACGATCTGCAGTACCAAAACGGATGTCACCGCTTCAGCAGCAACAACTACCAGTGTGTCGAGCTGGGGTAGTTCTGAAGTGACTTACTCCTTATCGAGCACGGTGTTGGCCTGCGCGCCGCTGGAGTGTTCTGCCTCGAGAGCGGCGAGTCAGGTGGTGGCGCAGACCCAGGAACGCAAGGTCAGTGCTCCAGCTCCGGTTACACCCGCCGCTGGCAAGACAGGCAGTGCTGCTCAGCCTGGCTCGGGATTCTCCACTTCCAGCAACTTTGTCCATTTGAAAAAGCACAAGGCAGCCTTGGCTGCAGCTCAGTTTAAAAGTAGTAACACCAGTGAGACCAAGTCCAACCCTGTGAAAAATCAGACATTTTCAACCTCTCTCTCCGTAGACAGTGCTATCGTCTGTAATACAATAAACAAAGCGAACTCTGTAGGCAGTGGGCAAACTTCCCAGACCAGTCAGCCAAACTACCACACTAAACTGAAAAAGGCTTGGCTAACAAGACATTCGGAAGAAGATAAAAACACTAATAAAAAAGAGAATTCAGGGAACAGTGTTTCAGAAATTATTAAGCCATGTACTGTCAATTTAATAGCTTCTACATCAAATGATTTGCAAAATAACATAGATAGTAAAATGTTGGCAGATAAGTTTGTGAAGGAAGATAAGCACCCTAGGAGAAAAGCAAAACGAACTTACGAGTCTGGCTCTGAAAGCGGAGACTCTGATGAAAGCGAGAGCAAGTCAGAGCAAAGGACTAAACGGCAGCCCAAGCCAACTTACAAAAAGAAACAAAATGATTTGCAGAAAAAAAAGGGTGATACAGAAGAAGAAGTAAAGCCGAATGGTGTTCTTAGCAGGAGTGCCAAAGAAAAAAGCAAGCTGAAGTTACAGAGCGGCAGTAACAGCAGTGAGTATATTAATCTGATTTGGAAGAGACAGACTATTGTGAAGACTGTCAATCCTGGAGGGTTTGTCATGCACGATAGCTGGGAAGAGAGTTAAAAAGCATGCTTGTGTAAATGAGTAGATCCAGATTTATCTGTCTTGAGGCCATTTTAAATATCCTGGTTTAAGCAATTGAGCATTTGGTGTATATGTATTAGCCAAGTGGTTCTGGGCCACAAAATAAGCAGTAAACAAACTGGTTTGTGCTGTCCATCAGAATTCAACAGACTGGTGCATATAGTTGCGCCACTTGGATTTATTTTTATTTTTTTTTCTTTTTGTTAAGATCTCTAATGCATTTATTTTTAGAGCACTGCTGGAGGGAGAGATTCTCTATTGTTGAACTTTAATGTGTCCTTTGATCAGGAAGCCAGAGGCAGTTCCTTGAGAGCCTGATGCCACTCTGTTATGATTTGGTTAATTTAATTAAAGGTTTCAGGGAGAGTCATTTCACACTCCTAACTAGCATGTGTAGTACATGGTGTTAACATCCCTCTTGTTTAAGGAATAAAGACATTTAGGGAAATACAAAATTCAATTTAAATGTAAGACTGTAGCATGTAGCAGATTGTAACTAGATTTATTTGAAAAGAGAAGCTGGTCTGCCAACATGAGGGATTTTATTTAAGAACTTACCTTATTTTTTTAATCCCAATTTATTCTTCTCCAAGAACTATTCTTTTGTCTTTGTTCTGGTTGAGTATGAGAAACTCTACCATTAAGTTACTTTCTGCAAGGATTTTTAAGTACAGGTAGTAAGAAAATGATTACTGTTCCTGTAATTACATTCTCTGTCTTTTCACTGTCTAGTGTATAAAGTTACTCTTCTGGTATCTGAGAGTACTTGATCCCTAAATTGTACTGAGTGCTGGAAGTGTTGCAGTCTGTCTGAGGTATTCTGGCTTGGCTCCAGTGATAGTAGTCTTTTTTTTTTTTCTCAGCCAACTAAAGGGAAGATCAAGAAGAACATAGCTATAAAGTGTTTCTCTGTTTCACTTCTTGAAGTAAACTGTAAATATATACATATAACATATTAGTTCTTTATAACCTTTGTGTTGTTGCAACAGATTTTTTATGGGTTTGTTGTACAAGGATTGTTTACCTGAATTAAGGGAAGGCAGTGACTTCTTGTTTTGGCTAGTGGTACCTAAATGTAAAAGTGATCTATGACAATGCAGTAGGGAAGTGTGTCGTGGAACTTAGGGCAGGAAATGGGTGGGAGTTGGTATTACATCCTGCTGTGAGTCACGCAGCCTGTGTGCTGCACATTAATAGGCGGGACCTGTCCCGTGGTAGCAGCTTCTTCTGCTTGCCATCCTCTCTGGAAATCTTAATAGACCTGGGGTCTTTCTGTCCATTTCTCCTACTTGACCCATTAAATAGGTGAACGTTTGTGATACTCCTGTCAGTTTGTCTTGGGGGAGCTTTGTTATAATTTCAGAGTGCTGGTCAGAGATTCTTATGCGAAGGGCTTTCCACAAAGATTTGTACAAAAACAGTCAATGTTGAGGAGCTTTCAGAAAAGAACAGGTCCCCATGGCACAGCTGCCTGGGCTCCCCATGGGTGAGCTTCAGGATCTGGGGACTGTTGATAGTTTAACAACATGGGTGGTATCTGGATACTGCCAGGATTGAAAACTGCTTTGTCCCGATACTGTTTCGGAAAGCCCTGGGAGCCTGTGTGCTAGCCAGAGTACTCAGAGCTCCCAGCTGCAAGGCTCCCTCCTGCAAAGCAACGTGTTTTACAGTCCTGCAAGCGTTGAGGGGCTTCCAGGTTTCTGCCTACGGAGCTTGAAGTCTGTCAGCTCTCAGATGACACCCAGGATCTCTTTTTCCGAGGCAGAAAGCACTGTTTTGGACTAGCAGACCTGTACTTCGGCCTTTTCTGCTCTCAAGTTTTAATCCAGTTACCATCATCCTCCTCAGATGAGCTGGAAGTGCATTTTGCAGGCCATGAACATGATGAGGGAATAGAGTGCACCCTCAGCAAGTTTGCTGATGATACGAAACTGGGAGGAGTGGCTGACACACCAGAAGGCTGTGCTTCCATTCAGCGAGACCTAGACAGGCTGGAGATTTGGGCGGGGAAAAATTTAATGCAGTTTAACAAGGGCAAGTGTAGAGTCTTGCATCTGGGCAAGAACAACTCAGGTACCAGTATAAGTTGGGTACGAAACTGTTGGAGAGTAGTGCAGGGGAGAGG
>NW_010117390.1:0-2372 GCF_000699245.1 Pterocles gutturalis
GGTAACATCATCATAAAAGGCTACCAGTCTTCTGACACTGAACTCAGTTATCTTAGGTAGACCTCAGTTTTACTTTGCAGTTTATACGAAATGTCTAAAAACTGATTCTAAGAAAAATCTTTCTCATTGCAGGACATGAGCTGGTTTGATAACTCTAAAAATAGCACCGGAGCATTAACTACAAGACTTGCTAATGATGCCTCACAAGTGAAAGGAGTAAGTAAAATTTTGTTTTGTAATATTTCATATTTGGTTTAGTATGTAGCAAAGTTGCATCTTGGGTTTGACTGGTTGGATAACAGTCTTGACTTTGACAACTAAACTTTACTATAAAACAATAGCTGGTATAGAATGCACTGATGTGTTTTATAAAAATGATGGTAATATATGTTTACAGAATAATTTTGAAATAAACCTTTTTGAAGTTTGCTACGGTGCTGTTTTCTGATCTTCATTATTAAACAAATTCACTAGGAATCTCTTTATCTAAGATGTCTGTTTAGAGAGATATTATTTACCTAAAGATATGCATTTAGATTTTTTCGGTTTATGACCTCCTACTATTTTTTTGATAGTACAGATTCCTTACATGAAAAAAATCAGACATAGTAGCAACAGGCTTCATTTTCCTTGTTACTTTTTGGAGATTCTTCAGAAGTAATTTGTGGACTTTCAGGGACCTGTAATATTAGGCTAAAGAGCACTGAATGTAATTATTCATGTATGCTTAAGGAAATTTTTACTGCTACATGAAGTTATGTGCTTCTTTTTCTGAACCGAGTAGCTTTGGCTTTATTTCCATAGTAGAAGTTAAACATTTAATTTTCTTCTTCACTGGGCTCTGTGTGATGACTTACAAAGCTAGCTGCATGATCTATAAAATGTGACAAAGTTTAATGTTTAGCTGTAAATGTAAATATGTGATATGCTTAAAAGTTAGTTCAGCTTCAAGAGCAGAATTTAGAAATTGCAGTGCAAATTTAAGTAACCAGAATATGTGGAGAGAAGAATTATATGTGATCTAGATAACTTTTTACAAAATCGTTTATGAAACTCCTATTTTGAAAAATAGCAAAACTAAGTTAGGACTCCCTAAATAGTGTTTTGAGACTCAGGAATTTTATAGGTGAAAATGCTTTCCTTATTTAAGATGCAGTTACCTTAGCAAGAAATGTCTTTTTTCTTCCTCCAGGCAACTGGTGTCAGACTGGCTTTAATTGCCCAAAACATAGCTAACCTGGGGACTGGAATTATTATATCATTAATTTATGGCTGGCAGCTGACCCTGCTACTTTTAGCTGTTGTGCCAATCATTGCAGTGGCAGGAATGATTGAAATGAAGATGTTGGCTGGGCATGCTAAAAAAGATAAAGAAGAGCTGGAATCTGCAGGAAAGGTGGGTCTGCAGAAGTTCGTCTATTTCTATGCCGTCATGTTTACCAAAGCATTGGATGTGTTACTTCCAAATACAGAACATCATATCATAATATATAACTTCCAGAGACAGCAAGACTCCATGTAGTTACACTAATAGACCTACAGAGCATAAGACCTCTTAATTAATAATTGGAGACATGTTATTAGCCAATATTTATTTTTATAATTGATAACCCCTGAATGTGCTAAGCACTATTCAGGCAGAGTCTTTTCTCCTTCCTGTTCTGATCATCTCTACTTCCCTTATTTCACAACCCTCTTCATTTAGACATTCTCTTTTTTCTTTTCTGCTACCTCTTTTGGCATGTCATCTGTCCTTACACATGTCATACTTTTCTCTTTTTTTCTCTTTCATCTTATTAATGTTTGCAGAGATAATATGTATATATCCACTGGTTTCTGAGTCTGTTTGCCATTCCTTTGTTTATTGAGTGGAAGTGAAAGATGGGAACTGAAAAGCAAGAAGGTTAGACTCTTGTTAGATGAAGGTATTTAATGTCACTTTCTTCCAAAAATCCTTTGGGGATAGAGCAACCATTTAATCACTTCCCCAATACTGCTTTCTTCAAGGTAAAACTTTTCTAAAATTACTTCCTATGTCCTGCAGTTTTTAAAAGTTGTTGAGAAGAAAATAATTTATCTAAGGCCACGCACATAATGGTATTAATCTTCAGATTTAGTGTTTACATGTATGTGTCCATATATGCGCAAACAGCGTAATGTCCCCTGATGCTTACTGGAGATGCCATAGTGTCTGGGTGGCCTCCAGCTGCCATTTCAGAAAGGTATGGGTCTACTCTATGTTCTGTGTCGTATCTGCCATGCCTTACCCAAATGTTTTGAGTATCCTAGAGCATCTCCAATGGCACAAGCCACCCGTATGCGAGCAACTGAATTAGAGTGAACTGTGAACTGGCTGGAGAAAAGAAGCTAGA
>NW_010117391.1:0-3858 GCF_000699245.1 Pterocles gutturalis
TCTAACATTCTGTGATTCTGTGAAATCTAAGAATTACAGCATTGCCTTTGTGCATTCTAGTTGAAGATCTGTTTCTTTAAAAATACAAAGTGGAGAAATTTGCGTACAGAAATGTTTGCAGAAATAAAGGTTTTAAATATCACATTTGAGATTACTTTTTGACTGCCAAATGAGTAACAACTTCTCTTTCTCCAGCAGTATTTTGAGATCAGGAATTAAGAAAATTAGCTAGCTTATTTAAACATATCTTACCACACTGAATGACTTTAAAGTACAGCACAGTAAGTAGCTGTTCTGTTCCGTACACCTCACCACACTATTATCCCAGTGCTCCACTAAATCATTTACTCCCAATCTATACCCATATGGTATTTTTCTCCCTTGTTTCTCTAGGATCGTTTGAAAGACAAATGCTCTGCAACAGGGATGGTCTCATTTGGAGTCTCTGCGAAGTCTCTGTCTCAGTGGTACCTTAACATCTGAGGAGCACAATTATAAAAAACAGAAACTCATTTGGCCCAGGATCTCATATAGGTGTGTAAGCTCTGTTTCAAGTCTCTTCTCACATGCTCACCTTGAAAAGCCAGCTGCATTATCTTCCAGAGTCACCCAGTTAACAGTGCCTCGGACTGACGCTTCTCCTGGCACACTCCGTCATGGGCTGGCAGATTGCCTCTAAGCTTCCGAACTTCAAGACTAATTTGTTCAAATGTCTGTGTCGCACAAACATTTTCCTGCACTGCTTGTAGGTCTTTCTGGGGGATTTGAGGATGGAGGAGGAAGGAAGGACTGAGAAGCACCTTCCAACTTCAAAAAAAACCCAAAAAAACAAAAAATTTGAAACTTTGAATATCTCACAACTGAAAAAAGCTTTTTATTTTTTTGTAATCATTAGAACCGTAGGTTTAAGATCAGCAGACTCCTTTCATTATTAAAAAAAACCCAAACCAACACCACAAACTTAGCTCCATACTGAACCAACGCACAAATGCATAGCGAAACAGAGTATATCTGGACAGCATTTCCTCAACTTCCTTTTACTTTGTGCTGTGTTTGCACCCTACAGGTTGAAATATCACACAATTCCATCTATTTCTCATTTTCTTTAAAGATTTCCCATTATCCTTCCCACTTGTTCCAACCAAATAAACCAACAGCTCATTGTTTTTACATGCCATAGGTATGATTAATTGAAGTAAAAGGAATGAGAGGAAAACATCAAAAGAAAAAAAAGGTAAAAATTCAAAGTGTCCTTTCAAGGAATTTTCCATTGCAGAGAAAAAAGGTGAAGGTAGGCTCACTGAATGAGATTCCAGTTACTCAACAGTCACAATCTTACTCTTAGATCTAAAGGAAGACACTAAGTCAGAAACTCCATCACGATGTAATGCCACAGAAAAGCTGTGTTTAAACAGAGACTTCTTCTGTCTACCTAAAAGGTCTTGAACACTGCCTGGCACAGAGAAAGCTAACTAGAACTTGCAAGAGAGTTAAGCAATGAAAGGGTTCAAAACACAACTTGTGAGGGAAACCTTCAGTATTTTTTTTAATCTAATGTAGAATTTAACCGTATTTCATTATCTTGTAATTTAATCAGTGTGAGGATAAAAAATGATGCAACTTACCAGTACAGCCTGCTCCAAAGACTAACAATTATTCACATAAATAAACCAGTAACTGAGTAACTTCTTCAGATAAGCAACTTAAAATTAGCAAGACTAGAAAAATCACAGACCATGAAATCAGCTGGGGAAGTCTAGTAAACAGCAGCGATGACTTGGGCCAGGAGAAAGGCCGAAGCACTGAATAAAACCAAACTTGAAAGCCTTGGTAAATATATGGCTTATTTAAAGAAAATGTGAAATAGGGAACCTTATACTGGAGCACAAGGTAACTCTAAGACTGTAAAATCCCAAGAGCAAAATCGTAATGTCACGGGTAAAGTGGAAGAGATATATTTGAGATAAATAAAAACAAAACCCCAAGCAGACCAGATTAGGAGCTCAACTGGACTATGTGAACATACTTACTTTTAATTCTTTGCTCAGAAGATTCTTCCAGCATCTGACAAGCTACACTGAAGTGTGAGTGAAGAATCAACCTCACAGCACTCTCTTGGCTCTAGCATCCTTTGTCCCATGTACCTGTTAGTTCTCTTTGGTGTTCCAGAATTTCGGCTCCTTCCCAGGACAAGTATTCCTGTCTCCTCCACCTTTGACTTGAAGTTTTCCAAAAAAATCATCAATACTCACTAGCAACCCAAAGAGTAGATACGATAGTTATTTATTAACATTCAAAATAAGCATAAGTTTCAGGAACTAAAAACTTCTCCAAATTGCTCTGCATGTGGTATTCTTGAAATTGAAGATCAATACAACTGAAAGACCAAGCAATATCATAAAATATGAAGTTGAATGGAATACAGCTCAAGTTACTAGCAACTGAGTTACATTAACTTGGAGAAATTAAATACAGTTTTACACATTTTCTGATGAAGCACCACACTCACAAGACCCAGTGAAGCATCTCATGAGAGCTAAGCTGCAAACCAGTTAAGCAGATGAAAACAAACTGGCAGCCAATTTAAGTTTAAAAAAAAAAATTACGGTAAGAATTTAGTAGTATGTTTTCCAGAGAACTAGCAGAAGAGGGATAGATTTAACATCCAATGTATTCCAGTCACACAGCACAAACGTCTGAATTTTAACCAATTTAACAATTCTGTATTCCTGGAAAAAGAGATCTCAGTCTTTTCATCCTCTATTTCACGAGCTGCTAATCCGAACTGATGTAAGTACTTGTACGATTCTTGGGTAACACTGAACAGCAGCTGCATATATTAATGCTTGCAAAATAAAATTGCAGCTTTTTTTTTTTTTTTAGCAGTAGATATACAATTACAGTAGATAATGAAAGATCCACAACCTTTTATCTCACCCTTCTGATGAAATGTAATAGCTTAGCTCAAACTAAAGCTAAACCTCCATTTAGCTTGCTCAAATGCTTAGTTTGGAAATTTTTATTGCCGGACTAAGCACAAAGCAAGGATTCTTTGTTTAACATCTGAGGTTCTTTCAGATGTTTGCAGAAAGAAAAGATGCATAAATCCAGAGTTCAAGGTGAAAGTGTAATGCTTCACATATGAGGGCACAAATCACAACAGCTTGTTCATTTGAAAGCCCACGAGCTCAACTTAATAAAGTCATTAGTCTAGAGTATCTTGTTTAATTTTATATGAACATCCACTTCATTTTCAAGATCCATGTAAACTTGTGCAGGCAGATGAAATGTTATAGTGTCTGCGAGCGGATGAAAATCAAAAGAACAAAAGTAAAGTTTCTCAAGTGTTACAAACTAATTTTACAGGCAAAGGAAGTTAAGCCATTATTAAGATGACAAGTGCAAACGCACACAGGATATGCAAACAGCTGCTACACTCTGACTGTTAACACATCAGTTACCACCACCACTAAAATCCAGAAGAACACTTAAGAGTGGACCCTTGTATTTAAATAACTGTATGCCCCTTTAAAACGCCAACGAAATCATGTCCCTTTCCACCTTCTGAACAAAAATGCTGCAGAATTAACTTAAAAAAAATTGGCATACACCACATGGGAGACCGAATTCATCCAGTTATCAAAGTGGTATTTTTCTATTTACACTGTGGCAAACAGGCTGAGACAGACGGAGACAAGCTAAACTCAGCCAGGAGATTTATTCTCTTCAGAGAAGGAAATAAGTGAAGTCAGGAACTTCTTTTCAGATGATGAAGACAGCATCCAGTGCTAGGCTTCCCTCATGGGCATCTAAAGGAAGCACCAGACAAGACATGGCAGTGGAGTCTTTCCAGAAAGG
>NW_010117391.1:3873-9283 GCF_000699245.1 Pterocles gutturalis
AGATGGGAGCAAGAAATTCACTAAATTCTGTCTGACTAAGAACAGATCTCTGGAGGAGGTGTCCAACTGGGCTTTGACTTCTGCCTGTTGGATTTCCACTTGCGGGGAAGGGCAAAGTCAGAAAAGAACAGGTAACACAAACATTATGCATTCCCTTATAATAATAAAACTTGCTGTTTATTAATAATATTTGGCTTTGAGATCCCTGGACACTGGAAGTATCATTAATAAGAATGCTTCAAGATTATTATGGAAAGAGAAATACTCTTAAAAGCCTGGACTGGATACAAATTTAACTTTGTGAACTGAAAGGTCCATTTTCATCATATTAGAATGCACATAATTGCAATATATGAAGCAGAACAGACAGTACAGAACAGATGTTTTGAGGAAAATACGTCAGCTGTACACTAAGCTTGTAATTTTATATGAGGCCAAACTCATTTACTTAAAATTCCTATCCATAGAGAAATTCTTTCCTCTCCCATGCTAAAATATGGTGGATATGTCAGGCTGAAAATAGAATACATGAGGACAGGAAACGGTTACTTTCACTGAAACTTTCAAACAGATTGAGTAAGATCAAATGGTCAATTCTCATGCCAAAGAAGTCTCATCTAAGTTACCATACTCTAAGGCACACAAAACCAAACAAAATTTACATCAGGTTTTGCTGCAATCGAAGGGACAAGAACTGCTTTCAATCCCTCTGAACTTACCACTAAATTACATGGATCTTCACCTGGCAAAAGAATAATTAAGACACTGAAAAACTAGTATTTACTTAACAAAATGGTTGGAAAAATGAGTTCAAATGGCTTTGAAAATAATATAAAATCAGTTCCTAAAGGATTATTTGTATTTGAATGTCTAGAACTATTCATTCAAAAATCAGTGCTGCAGAAAATTCCAAGACTGTCCACACTAGTCTTTCACTGTGCTAGCATCAGCTGAAGTATTTAAATATCTTTGTGGTGAAAGAGCCACCACTACTTACAGAGTTCAAAACATTGTTGCTTCAACTCAATTTCAGTTAGGAAAGATGCACTGATACCTGTACATCAAAACAGTTTCTATAAAACTTATATTTTAAGGAATATATTTCAAATGTGTAAATTCTGCTATGATACAGAAAGCACTTCAAAACAGAACTCTGACTAAGCAGTGACATATATTTAAGCTGCTTTCTCCTAAGTTATTTGCACTTGACCAAGAGCTCAACATTATCTTTTGTTTGGTGCCACAGATTTGTCAGGGACAAGAATAATTTTGGCAAACCTAAATTCTGCAGTCAGTGCATTATGAAACTGCCAGAGCATCCAAAAAGAAGAAAACAAAGCAAGAGATGTACAGAAGCAAGTATTTGATAAATTAAGCCTAGAACAGCAAAAGACACGAAGCAGTGAAATTTGTCTAGCTGTGAATATCAACTCATACAACCTTAATTTGTCCCACTTGTGTTGGCAGGACAAGCCTTTCAGCAATTACTTTCCTACATCCATTCTCAGGACTCTTCCAAGTGGAAAAAGTAGTCAAAATGGAAAATACTCAGCATTTCTTCCCTCCTCCTGGTATCACTAAATGTGTGTGATAACACACCTCACTGTGCACTACAGAAATCTTACAATTAAACAGATTTTTCTCCCTGGGGAGCCTTTCCCAGTTCCAAGCCCTCTGCGGTATCTCTGGTTCACCAGCCCACTGGGTGTGCAGCTAAGCCTGTTCAACAGAGGGTACCTGCTGCTGAAAGGATGGGTCTCCTTCCTGAACACCTAACCTCACAGAGAACAGCCCAGACTGTTAAACCAGCAGAAAATGTCTTGAACTGGCTCAGTACGGATCACAAGAAAACTAATGCTGACACAGAGGAGGAGGCACCGGGAACAGAAAAGGGGTTCCACTGACTCCTCCATCAGCAAGTTAGCAAGCAGCCATTACAACAACTTCACTGTATTGAAAAGTCAGACCAAAAAATGTATTTCTACATTTATTTGAAATATTAAGCACCATTCCTTTTTCTTTCTGGAGGAAAAGAACTCGTGCATAAGGAAGCTGAAGGACAGAAGTTTCACATGTCCATGAACTAGGTACAGCACTCCATAGCTGATTTTACAATTTACTATTTTTACAGTACTTTATAAGCACATAAAATTCCTTTTAATTTCAGCTGCACATACTAAACTCTCAGCAGCCAGCAAATGGGTTGCAACATGACTGACACCATCGGCAATGAAACTCTGCTATTTGCACATTTGCTAACAGTCCTGGAAGAGTGTAAGAACTGTCACAGCTCTCTAAACGTGACCACCTTCTTCTCTCACAATCCCATTTTCCAACCTTTCCAAGTCTGCAACGGAGTAATGAACTAATTTTATACTAACCCTGATTCAATCCAAAGGCAATGCTCATGCGATTAGAATAGAAGAGGCAAGGGGTAAAGCAGGAAATACTAACAAAGCCTGCAAAAATATGAATACTGCAGTGGAAGCAAACTAAGGTTGCACATGCAATCAGTTCCCAAATGCCTGACTCTAACAGTAGCTTTCTTTGAACTGGAAACTTCCGGGCATTTTCACAAGGTATTTTTGTAACAAAGCAGCAGAAACATGCTGATCCCTTGAAGGATCATCAGAAAGACTACATTCTTTGGACTCACAACACTGACCTTTGCCACTTCAACTGATCAATGACAGTTGGAATAATAGGCAGTAATCCATAAATCATCCAAGAGAGGGAAACAGATAGCTATAAAACCTGTCAGCAAGAAACAGCACGTTTCTTCCATGTCAGCATGGAAGCAGCAATGTGTGGGCTCATAACAAATTTCACAGGGTTTGGGCTTGAAACCTTTATCTCCTATTCTCCTCTTACAATATGCACTTTGCTTATCCCTCCCTTACCCCACTTGCTATTTGCTACACATCTGCATCTCCCAAAATATGGGACAGGAGTCCCTTCTGAGTTTCCAGAAAACTGGCAGTACAAATTAGGATTCATATCTGCTATTCTGCAGTCTCAAATAATATTTTAAATAATGAGCAAGAAATAACTGTGTGCTGAACTTCTTGTGTTTGCAAGGTTTGTACCAGTGCAAGGGGCTTAAGAAGAGAGAAAGTAAACTATAGCAAACAGTCTGTATTCAAAACAAACCTTTGCCACTCAAGCTCCAGAACTTTGATTGCCGGAATCTGTAAATTAAGGACTCAAAACACAATACAAACATCTGTGTTGGACAGTAAGACACAAAACATGTTCAAATAATATGCAGTATTGCTATTTTAAGCTATAACATATCTGACTTCTACACTGTCGTTCTAAAAAGAGAAAGCTATCCCTGGAGTTTGGTACAGGCCGTTCAGTATTCTGTACTGTCAATACACCCGCTTAACGTTTTTTTAATATTCTCTTGCAGCAGACTGAATGTGTTGCTATATAAACTGAAACAAAAGATGTAATTTTTAGAAGACCTAGTATAGAATTACCCAGTTTAACATGTACTCTGAAATTCTTGTTGCATGGTTCTAACAAAAATAATGTTAACGTGGCTATGAATGTCATCTCCATGGATCAAAGTATTTTTCTCAAAAAAACACACGGGTGTTAGGACAATGAAACAAAAAAATTTGAGAAACAGAGTATATGCTTGCTAAACAAGAATTATGTTTATTTAGCTAGTGAATCACCTAGAGGAGTAAATTTTCACTTTCATGATAGCAATCTGTCAGGCTTGCAAACACCCAGAAATAGGAATTAAAGATTATTTTAAATGCATTTATAAAGGTCATAAAAAGTCTGATTTAGACTGAGGTACATTTACTCAAAACTGAGATTCATTGAGTGGTAGCAAACAAACAGTTCCTCAGACAAATGCGCTTTTTTCAGTATACATGTTACAGAAAAAAAATAAAGAAATGTGCATTAACTGGTGGTGTCCACCAAGCTGCATATTAATATTCTCTTGCACCAAACAGTTTGAAACAAGGGAAATGTCATTGTAATATAATTTTATGTTTCGTTTCATTTGGCTAAACTGCAGCTTAAAGTTGCTTTGCCATATTAAAAGATTACTACAATAATTTTCACATGAACATTTAGACTTGAGTTTTACTCCAGGACTAAATATGGCATGATTTGCTTTTAATCTGTTGAATAGCTAAAACCTGACAATTAAAAAAAACTACAACGAAGAAAAAATTAAATTGAAGCAATGTGAATCTCACATCATTGAACCACTTCTAATGGTTAAATGTTAGTATTTAACAAATTCAAAGAGTTAATGAATCCTTGCATTCGTTCGGTCTCCTGTGCCTTAGCTAGGATGCATAAATACAAAAGACAGCAGATACTGGTAAAAGCTTCAGGACAGAAAGTGCTTGACGAAGGTACAGTTCTCAAGTGTGTTTGGTGAGAGAGTATAAGGGCAGATGCACTGATGAGAACCATTACAAGAAGAGTCAATTTTGTGTTAAAGTGTTCAAAGATGTCACCTTAAGCAGAAAAAAGCTTTAATAACGTCTTCTTAGACATATTAGGCATTTCCAGAGTCTACATCATTAGTGTTGTAATTCTAGCAGGACATCTCCATATAGTTATTGTTTGTTTCTATTTCTCTCCTGAAAAACAAAACAAAAAGGAAAATCATGTTAATACATACAGTTCAACATCATCTGCTTTCCTCTCATTAGAGGAGTCTCATTGCTTGCAATTTCTCTAGAGCAGGCAACAAGCTTTCAAGGAAAAAGCTTCACTTTTTTTCAGGAACATGAAATAGCTCACGTCAACTTCTTAAAAAGAAACACAGAATCATTGTCAAACTGAAAGTCAAATATGTTCCAAAAAACAACTATCAAAAAGAAAAAAGTTTTACAATATTACTTTTAAATCACTTACAATAAAATATATTGCACAAAGTGAACTGAGTAAGGAGACCAAAGGACCTCCAAGCAAGGCAAGAGGTACCCTAAATCTGCTTGTCAAAAAATGTGCTGCCTGAATATTTAAATATTCTACTCTCCATCCACTATATCCCTGAAAAAGTAAAGATCATATTCCTGAGTATCTCATTCAAAGCCCACTATAATAAGGAACAAGTTGGCCCAGTAACTCTTCCTCCATACAAACACCTTGCTCAAATGTCAAGAATTTTTTTTTTAAACAACCATCCATACCTTTCTTTAGAAATTACTGTTAATAAAAACAACGTAAAAACAGAGGGGTAGGAATGGGTGGAAATAAAACCCACTTGAATGCAAACCTGAGTTGCAGTCAAGACCATAATCACTACAGAGCACTGCGAGATGCTGCATTTGGCACAAAGGAACAAAGTGTGTCATGTCACCTGTGTAATACAATGATAAACAACTTTGTACGGTTACAATCCCAGAATGCTTTGGGTTGGAAAGGACCTTAG
>NW_010117392.1:0-5085 GCF_000699245.1 Pterocles gutturalis
AGCCATTCTTTTACAAAACTCTCTACAAATGCTGTTGAAACTTTCCTCCAAACTAACCCACAAACTATTATCATATAGATCAAAAGAACAGATTAATTCACAAATACAGTAGTCAGAAAATACTGTGGATAGAATGAAGAGTAAATAAGCAGGAAATTCATTGCTACCAGAAGATCAGCAAGATGGTAGTGACTGTCACATTGGGAAAGGAAGAAACGATGTAACATTGCTCTCTGACGTGGTGGCTTTTGACCTGTGTAATTATGTAGCAGGACCCTAGTCTTATAGACTTACAAACTTAATAGTTTGTTGTGGCTTTTTTTTTTTTTTTCTCCTAAGTAAAAGAATCAGCAACTTTTCTTACGAGGAAAAAAGCAAGACCACCATTTTCAAAAACTAAATGCTACTTCTGGACAAGACAGACAATCATCTTTATGGATTAAATTGTATGACTGAATGTTCTAGGGTAACAGTCTCTGAAGAAATGTACTTCAATATTTGTGAAGGATGATAAATAAACTAAAAATGAAACATTCTAATTGTCAAAATCTGAGGCATATTTGTAAGCTAGCAATCTTTTACAAATTCTCATAACAGCAACCATGACCAAAATATCTGAGTGAATTGCAAGAGATAATAACTAGTTACAGAGGGTGTAGTGGAAGTAGTAAATTCAGTTACAATTAAGTGTTTGTTTTGGCTTTGGGACCATAAATACTGTAAGAAGAAATGAGGAACTATAGATGAGAAGCCCAGATAATCAATGTCTAAACCCCATTGAATTTAGAAGGTAAATATAAGTCCTCTAGAGTAGAAGACTTGGAACAGCACTGATGTAGCATTTTAGTTTGAGTTTTCTGTAACACCACTGAAAAGCTTAATCAGGAAGAACTTATTTGCATTCTGTTCCATGGTGAACTGCAAGCATTTCTGACAAGTGAGACAAATCTCAGCCCAACCTCACACTCTGATTTCATTTTTCACCCTGAAGTGCCTTCTCATCTGCCATTTGCTTTTGATCAAGGAACACTGACATTGTAATTTTAGGCAGTTCCTCTATGTGTTTGCAATAAGGAAGTTATCAGCTTTTCCTGCCCTTTGTTTCTCTCCTTATTCTAAGTACTCTGCAAGACCCATAAATATTTGCATTTAAAGGCAATTTTGGGAGAAAAAAAAGTTAAATTAATGGTTTAGTCTCTTAAAGAGTAAAAATCTTTACTAATAGCCAAAAGCATTTGAGAATGCAGATTTCCTTGATGAAATGAATAGTCATTTCATAGAAGAGAAACTATACTAAGAAACCAGTGACCCATTCTAGACTTAAACTTCATAAAATTATCACAGATTAATCTCTCTGTAATTTCAATAAGTAAAATGACACAAAAATACTTGAATATGGTAGTGAAGCTGGTGACGGTCAAAAGTTACTGAGTGAAATATGGACAAAGATATGTTCAAAGATAAGTAATGGAAATGGACAGACTCTAAACCGTCTTTAAAAACATAGAGGCATCTTTCTGACCCTTGCTGTAGACCTTCTGTTCTGTTTATCCAAGCCTTCATTTTACTAAATTCTCCTCACATTTCTATTTCTTATCCTTCCTTTTTTTTTTTTTTTTTTTCTTTTTTCTTTCTCTCCATTTTCCATTCATCTGCCAGGCTCTTCTTTCCTCAGAAATAACTACATATGTTACTAAACAGAAGGAACCAAGTGGGATTCTCCCAATGAGGCTAGGGAGAAGCAGATAGAAATGTTACAATTCTTGTGAGGACAAGAACGTTGTTGACCTGCTTGCACAAGATAAAGATTAGGATGTGGAGTGGTATGTTTATGGAAATAAGAATAATCCAGTGAATCAACTTCTTTAATACAGTTTTCCTTTCAACTGCTTGACAGCTCCATTTTCTTTGATTTTTGGAATATTTTATTCTATTCTTTCATATAAATTTTAGTTTTTCTACATCAGTTGGAGAGAAAGAGAAGCTGAGACTGCATCTTTGTTGCTGGTAAACAGATTGAACAGCCCGAACTATTGAGAAATAACTGTACGGTGATTATGCAAATCAGATAAACTCAACCAACCAGTATGCGGAGAAACGCATAGCTAAGGAAAAAATCTATACAGGTATACATCAATAGCTCTTCAGTCACTCTGTACTCTGATTGGCTAGAGCAAGTCTATTTCTATGTGTTATTCTTGCACTGGTGAAAAGCTAAGAGACATACAGGACTGATTCTCAAAATGTTTGGAAAATTATCTTGATTGCCTAAAGAATTTTGCTGTTTAAATGCAGAAGAGATAAATTTAGCCAACAAATTTAACCTTTTTCATGGACTAGAGTAATGCCTTTTAGTTTACTACTGCTTACTGATGCAGTTCAGTTGAGGAGGTACACAATTAATAGCATAAAATGTATTTGGAAAAATTACCCCAATTCAACAGGAAGATATTGTCCACCACTACACTACACAGTTTACAAAATTGTTATTTAAATTATTTGAATATTCTGTAAGATAAATTTTCATCTATGGACTTCTGTTGGATATGAGTTGTACTTCATGTTAATATTTTCTGTTCTAACTGGTCTGGAGCAAGACTGAGGTTACCCAAATAACTTGTATGCCAAACACTTCTGAAATCCAGTATCTTCAAAAAGAATCTTTGCAATATTTCTCACATACCAGGAACTCCCAAATCCTGCAGCAACACTGTGAAACTAAATTCTTGTTAAAAGCAGCAGTAAACTTGTGGTAGTTCTAGAGCAGCACTCCTACATTGTTTCCCCCACCATCACATATTTGCAGGCCTGGAACTTTAATTTTTTTAATTCCAGGTCTTCAGTTAAAGTGACATGCAATGAATTTGCCAGCCATGAAATTTTTGCTGATTTGATAAAATACAAAATATTTCAGATTTTAATCATATAATAAGTATATACTTTGGCTGGGTCAGCTGCTTTGAGGCAAGAAGTTCCACCACTGACATCAACATCCTTAGGAATAACTTTTACAACTCCTTATTTTTCATTGTTAGTCTCATTATTCTTTATACTGTCAGTTACTTAATGTGGGACTAAGGATCCTTTTGGATGTAAAGGGGTAATATATGCAGTGGGAAAACGAAGGAGTAGATGGGCATAATGAATCAGTCAATACTATTCTAGTTACTATAATGTGGTTCATTTCTGATATGAAAATATTTCTCTCTATTAGCTGACACAGTCAGTATGCTTTTTATTAATATGCTTCAACACCAAGGCAATTAGTACTTGGAGACTAAGGAAGGAATATGGCTCCATGTTAGATATAAAGCCAGACTTATACCATAGGTAAATGACTTAGTTTAGAAGAACATGAGAAAACTTGGTTATATATACATACACAGAAACACACACACACAAAATAAAATATTTTATACTAAAAATATTAGTAAAAATGGCATAAGCCCCTTCTGACTCATTGCAAGACAGTAAAACCGTAGTTTTCCCTACTAATTGTGTGAGAATTAAATATATTTTCTACTGCACTATTTTAGCTCTTGATGTTTATTCAGTCAAAAAATCGTTTTAAAACAGTGGGTCATTTTGGCTGACACTAATCAGTAAGACTGTCATATCTCATCTTATACTCTTTAACTTGCTCTGAACTTAACAAATAATTATTCTCATACCACACAGAAACTGTATTTTACCAAAGAGTTCAGTAGAAACAGAAGCATGCCCTTACAGAATTAGAAGGGTAATGCTGTCTTCTGTATTGTATGCCCATAAGAACTCTGTAATTAGATGCTTGTTAATACTGGAAAACAATAGAAAGAAAACACTGTAATTGACTACATATTGATGACAGGAGCTGAGACTGCAAGCAAAAGAAGTACGGGCTAGTCAGGAATGAGGTTTCACTGTTTTTGTTGAAACTGAACACAATGTATCTGGAATACTGAAACAGAAAAAATAGATACTGGCACGTGTTTGTTGTGGTTACATCTGTAATAATGAATAAAATAAAATAAAGCTCGTTCTTTGAGCTTGAGGAAAATTTTTTGCATACATATGACAGGATGGTTTCCCTCCACAAAATAAGGTGTCCTCTTCCACAATGTCTATTGTCAACAGATCTCGGACTTTGCTTTCTCTTAGACCGGGCTGAGGGACTGTCTAGGAGGGTATTAATTCCTGCAGGAAAAAACCCAAACCCTTATCCTGAGACATGATAACAGTCAAAAATCAAACACATCTGTATTGAACCCACCCCCCAAAAGACATTCTTAGATTCTCACAAGACTGTGTTCAGGGACCTGTGCAATATATTTGCAATTGATATAGAAAATAAGCTGAATAGAGAAGGGAAAACGCTGCCAACACCAAAGTCAGTAAAAAGTTAAGTGTCAAGACCTTCATAAAAATCTCATAAGAGTGAATGATCAGAAGAAAAAAATCACAGACAAATTATGATACTAATGCACACAAGTAAAAAGAACCTCTCTTTGGTCTTTATATTATGCCCCTGTACTAATCCATTGTATGTCGATATCTTAAAAATTTTATATTCTCAACTCAGATCAGCCAATCTCTAAAAAGTGTTGAGTATTTAGAAAAGGTACAAAGGTGAGTAACTGCTCAGAGATGACGGGAAACAATCAGAGAATAAAAGAACTTGCGTGAAAAGGAACAATTATACAGAAGACAATTTAGGTAACAGGTGACTTCATGTGTGATACTGTTGATGTCTATAAAATGATAAACTGCATGGTGAAGGTTAAGAAAAAATAATGATTAAGTTTCTCATAATAAAAGACTAGAAAGAATTAAATTAGCACACAGAAAGTACTTTTTCACATTGAGCGTGATTTAACTGTGGCACCCGTTGATTTGGGACAGTTTAGACGCCAAAAGTACAGCTGTGTTATAAAAAGATTGGAGAAATTAGTTGGGAAAAACACTTTTCAGAAGCTATTAGTAATATATATTAGCAATATGTATAATATAATTACATATTATATTTTAAAAATATATATCATGTATTAATATATATTAGTAATAATTATAGTATGTATGATTATATATATTAGTAATAAGTAATAA
>NW_010117393.1:0-425 GCF_000699245.1 Pterocles gutturalis
TTTTGGGGTGCAGGGCGAGCCCCAGATTTTGGGGTAATTTGGGGCGTTTTGGGGCGCAGCGAAAACACGGCGTTTTGGGGCAGTTTGGGGGATTTTGGGCCACAGCGTGAGCTGCGGATTTTGGGGCCATTTGAGGTATTTTGGGGCACGCTGCGAGGACCAGATTTCGGGATATTTTGGGGCAGTTTGGGGCACAGCGTAAACGCCGGATTTTGGGGCACTTTGGGGCATTTCGAGGAGCAGCGGGAGGCCCAGATTTTGGGCCAGTTCGGGGCGTTTTGGGGCGCAGCGGGAGCCTCATATTTTGGGGCCATTTGGGGTATTTAGGGGCAGGGTGAAAACATCGTATTTTGGGGAAATTTGGGGTGTTTTGGGGCCTGGCGTAAGGACCAGATTTCAGGGGATTTGGAGGAAATTTGGGGGGT
>NW_010117394.1:0-44774 GCF_000699245.1 Pterocles gutturalis
CTCGGGGACGCGCAGCCCCGGTTACAGCATTCCCGCGTGTGGGGCCGGGTGTGCGGGCAGCTCCAGGGCTGTACGTGGGGACGAGGAGCAATTACCGGATAGAGCCGTACAGTGACCCTGGCACAGCTGGGGCCTTGGACACACCTTCAGCTCTGGCTGCCCGAGGGATCCTGAGGGAGCCATTCCTGGACCAGGAGGGAAAACCAACAGAGACGTTAATCGCTCTCCTATGAGACACGGTGGAGGGGTTTCTCTAACAGAATAAGCTAAACAACTCAGAGTACATGTGCTAAACTCGGGGCACTCATAGGTGCTATATTTAAACATTGTTTAGGAGAAAGATTTGAACGAGCACAGTACCTGGTTTGGCAGGTGAAGGTACGCCCAGAGCCCTGCCTGGCGCCCAGGGGCTGGCACGGCACCCGCGACAGGTATTAGCAAAGAACAAACCTTAGGTTCAGTAACAGCTGGTATTTGGTGAGAAAATATTCAAGCAGAACTCAGTTATGCCAAACAGAATATTCTCAACTCTGCACAGCAGTTCATGGCCTGCTGTGGGTACCTGGGTGGGTATTTATACAGTCCTCGGGTTTTAACCATCCCTGGGCAGGCAACACTCGGGTGTGCCGTGCCCACAGAGGGAACCCATGGATCACCCGGGGAATACGCCAGCACACAGCTTATGAACAACCAACCAACCAAACAAGCAAACAGAACAAGCCAAAGCCAATCTTACAGTTGTCTTTTTATTTGGACATTTTCCAGTGATAGCTATTAGGCTACAGTTTTTATGATGCATACATTTACTAGGTACAACGTCAGACACTACAACAGATCAGAGCTCAGGTCATTCTGACTATGTTTTGGTTTTCATCTATGTACTGTAGTGGCAGCGAGTGAAAACCTATGTTTAAAGGCTTTTATTTATCACATGAAGTATCAGCATCTTAAAAAATCAAGTGTTTACTCATAGTTTTTGTACGGTATTTGAAATGTGTTCAGTTTAAACCACAAATTACACAGACCTTCAAATTGCAAATGCTGGTGTTTCCAGGTTGGGAACAAATTGGATATTTGGATATCAATCACTTTTCAACATTTAAGTTGATCCTATTTTTTTCCTGTGATAGATAGAACGTATTGATCGCATTTAACGGACTTAAGCACTTTCACATTCCATCCCAGACTGAAGTCTGAGAAACAATTTTTCATAGAAGACTGTGTCCTACACATCAGAATAAAATGATCACTGGAATAAAAATACATGAAACTGAGTGAGGTAATTATTGTGCAAAATCTCTAGAATAAATGTATATAATTCTAAGGGGTCATTGACAAGTATTTTTCCAGCATCCGATGAAATCTATCATAGCAATAGATAATAAATTAAAATATAAAAGATATGTCCACATTAAAAGAGCATAACAATGATTCAAAGGAAAAAAAAGTTGTTAAAATAATTCTGTATTATATTCCATGGTTAAAGAGATATGAGTCCTAAGGTGAAAGATATATTATACACTGACACTAAAATTTTACTTCCAAAAAGTGCATGTAAAATACTGCCATGTAAAATATTAGATGAATTACCAATTACACATCTATTCCAACTTATTTTCCTTTAAAACATGTCAAGCAGCATATACTTTTAATGTGATATAAAAGTAATACCAGTCAAACCACTGAGTTTAAGGATAATACCTATAAATTACTAAACTCTACTTTTTTAAAGGAAACATGATACAATAAGGCTTTTTACAGGTAAACAAACTTTAAAAATAAACAAAAATACATTTAGGCATACATTTTAATACACTAATGCTTAAGTAGTGGACAAATTTCCTGATCTACAGTATGAACATACTGTAATGCCAATTGTTTGTTTTTCAATAGGAGAAAAAATTTGTAGGTCAGCATGTTCTCACGTATTTTCTTTCTTAACCTTGTCACTGGATGTGAAGGCTTTCCCATTTCATTCTTACAAGTACAGTACCCCTGACAGTCTGAAAACTACATTATACCTTAGTTGGAGCCACTTAAGAGTAGCTGTAGTTTCAGAAATCAAGTAACATTTGAAAAAAGAGTGTTTGGTACGCCCTGCACAGGAAAACATTTAGCAAAGACCATTCAAAACATTATGCAATGCAGTATTGGGTTCTTGGAAGTAATGTCATGATCCATCAACCATAATATGGGACATATACATTTGAAAATAAGACAACATGAGCATCTCAAAATGAAACTGACAATGTTTAAGTTGTCTTTACTACTGATTTTAGCGACCATATGAACAGCATGTCTACCTCTCCAGTAAAACACGACTGAAATGTTTCAGTCTGCTCAACAGCAATTTTTTTTCTGAGTTTGCAGGCAAACAGATTAGTACCAAATAGTCTAATAGTGTACCTCTAGATTATTTCTCAATATTTTAAAGGAAATTAATATTAATTCTAAATTGCTAGTTATTATAATACATAAAAAACATTGCACAATGCAATTGAGCAATGTGTGTGGCTTTTTTTTTTACACATATATTTGAGCCACACACTACAAACTACGTGTTTTAAAGTTCAGAATTGGAACCGTAAGCAAGGCTTCTGCGCTTATGTTGCGCATTGTGAATGTGAATTCTATATAGCAGATCCAAGATTTGTGAGACAGAAAAATCTTTCCAGTAAGATGTGCAATATTCAAAACAACTCAAGTTTCTCATTATGCGCTCTGGATCTCCAAACAGTAAATCAGCATGAATCATATTCAAATGACAGCATCATAGTCAAAACCTACTTAGTGTTCTCGTTAGTCAACCTTTTGAAGAATGAGAGCCTCAGGCTACTGCAGAAATTTTCTAGTAAAGCTTTTCATTTTGAATTCCAGTATGAAAGAATACTTTTTTTCTTTTTACTAAGTGGCAACAAAACAAAAGAGATTATACTCAAAATACACGCTGTCCTCTCTGGAGTCTACAAACAAAGAACATCAGACAGACTACAAAATCTAAACAAATACTAAAATCATTATTCTGATCATATTCTGATCATCTGCTTCAAGATTTTGTATTTTTAGCTAACTACTTTTAAAAATAACTAAACATGTAATTTCCAGTGTGCTACTTGTGCTTAGTTACCATTTTCCTTTACAGGTGTTATTTGATACCATTTGTGAAAATCCAGTTAAAGTAACAGACTGTGTTGGACTGTAAATAAGGTTGACAACAACAAAAAAAATCTTCTTTTTAGTGCTTAGTCAAAGAACACAATATGCAGCAGCGATTTTGTATGCTTGGTAAACCACAGTACTAACAAATGAACACCTAAGTTATAGCATATAGTGAGCTATAAGACTTATCCCTAGAATTTATGTGAAACTGACACAAACAAGGAAGTGGTTTAATAAATCATTTTATATATTGCCAGTTTGTGTTCCTCCATTCCAGTTTTTACAAATTAAATGTAACAGGCTCCCAAGTGACTGTGTATTCTACTACAAAATGCCTTACTTCCAAATCTTCCACATTCAGGACTGTGACTGTCCGTGTTGGTCCCTGCCTATAAGAAGATTACATACGGAATTTAATTTACACTATTTAAATATGTTACTAAAGATCTAAAAATGTCTCTAGACAGCTGAAGACACAACTTTTGTCCAAGCCCAGTTTCCATGTTCTGGAAATGTATGAATCAGTGATGTCCTCATAAATGCAATGACTGAACACAAGTGCACATCTTTCTATTGGCCTTCAATCTGTGGTGCTGTTACGTAGTTTTCCAGCTACTGTCACTACAGATCTGGGCATATATAGACTGTTTGTTTACAAAATGTGTTTTCAGTGGCTCACTATGTTTTAACAGGTAAAGATATCAGGCAACTGATTCTCCATCTAACACTGACAGTACATCCTTGGCATCAGACACGTGATATGAAGCCCAGGCCCAAGCTGGCTGGGATCTGAATGGTTTCTAATGCCAGAGAGGATGGATTAAATGGAAAAGTAACAGGGAAGATGTGTTTAGCATCCATGAGCAACTGAGGAGAGTCCTTCCTGTCTCGCAGACGCATCTGCAAAGATAAGAAAGTGATTACATTAGCGTTTAGCCACTTCATGGATAATAATCATCTTGCTTATATATCATCTGTGCTTACAGATACACGTGTGTACAGACACACCATGCTAACTTAACCCAACACATTTACAACTATTGTGCCATTAAACTGTAGTTCCTTTTGTCATTTTCGGTTCTGCATATCTTCCCCTTACAATGCAATCTGAAGATATTTAGATTCCCCGCAAAAGGAAGAATTTGTCTACTATCTGGTAACTGCATCTTTTCAGTAAGTGGAACTCTAGTTTTATCTCAGTTCTGCCTTCCCAATCTCCCTTATCCTGACAGTAATGTAGTTCCACTTCTAACAGATGAGAAAGGTCATCTTTGTTTCTTTTATTGTGTTCTACTGCTGCTTTTCTTTCGGGTTTTCAAAACATTTCATTTTCATCAAGATATATAAAACTAGATGGGCTAAATGAAGAACTTTGGAAAGAACACAAGCCTCAGTTTTCAAAGCAGTTGAAACTTCTCACGCAGACACAGGTCTGACAAAAGTAAATTTGCATATATAAATGTTACCACTCGAAAAGTTGCCATACAAGTATCCTTACATACACAAAGATGTATAAGCACAAAAACCTCTCACCTTCGAAAAATCTCAGGGAAACTAACATTTCCATGCAAGTCTGGAAGGCAGTAAAGTGTGATTGCTTAAAATTTGAAGGCTGACATCTCCTTTTCAACATAGCTAAAAAATGATAGCTAAAAAGCCTAGTTTACTTCAGATTCCTGAATGTATTTCAGAGCACAAGCTATTTTGGCTTATTAGAGGGTTTCTTAGAAAAATTAAAATGTTTTTTGATTAAAAGATATAGACATACCTGTATTGTACGTATAAATGATACCAAGACTCTCTCTTCAAACTCATTAACTGGAGTATACAAATTCAGAACTTTTACAATCTGTGAAGAACAACAACCATTCTTAGGTTCATTTTATTGATGAATCAACAGATGCATCCATGGTTCCTAATAACATACTTTTCAAATTAGCTATTTCTAAAAGAAAATTCTTTATAAATATTTTTTATTTTTTGCTTTATTGATTCATACCCAATTCCATCACCTATGTTATATTACTGTCTCCTTCATAACATGTGTTTTTTGGAAGTAGAAACTCTAAATTTCTACATGTGTGTGTAAAATAACAAACTATGGAAAAAATAGGTGATAAGTAACTGATTGTGTTCCTACACCCCCTGGAAAAATGCTGTGTTTCTCACCCTATTTTTGACCCTATAATTATGGCCTTCTGTAGCTTCCATTCAAGAAGTCTTATGACTTCACTGTTTTTCAAGACAGTGAGCTATTTCTCTAAAAACAGGGCTAAAACCACCAAAAGAACTGCATCATAAGGACTTTAAATAATAATATGAGTTAAACTTGTAAAACTCATTATAAATTCTCTTTGTTTTTTTCACATGATTCTCTTTTAAAAACACACAACACTTTTTAACAGTTAGAAGACTTAAAGCGTGTGGAATTCTAACTACTATTTCAGTACACAACTAACAGATTTTCCAGCAGTGCGAATTACTAAATCAAAATGGCTACATCAATGCAACTGCTAGTGCTGACACCATTGTGAAAGAAATGGAGAGATTTCTTCTTTTTCCTGATGGGAACATTCAGTAGTCATCAAAGATGCTTGGATTCATTTATTCATGTACAAGCTCTATGCAAATGTAGCATGGTTTAAAAAAAAGTGCAACTTATCTGTACAAAATCTAAGCTTTCACAAATAGAAGTCTTCAGCTGTTTACTGAGATACACTTGGTTCAGCCTTCGGACGTTAATGTGTACAGTAACGTAACACTTTTGTTTGCAGACCCTGAGACAACAGCTCTCTGTGAATTGTGCATTAACTTAAATGGATACTAACTCTGACAGCAGAAAGATCATTTCCCAGTGTCCTAGGCAGAGCTGTCTGGAGTACAGAGATGTCTTTGAGTGAAGAGTTTCTTCTATGGATTTTCCCAACCTGAGAGACTATGTATAGTACTACACACTGCACAATCTATTAAGCTTCTTCTCATTTTTTCAAAACTTATCTTGAACATCAGACCTCATAAAGCTCTGGTCCTTTTTTTAACCCTCCAATCTAATCTGGTTTTGTTGTACTAATGCAAAACGAAGTAAGAAATCTTCAATGCATGTGCAACAGCAGTGCAGGCAGGCATAGCAAGCACCAGCAGAGAACTGCTCAAAAGTGACAGCGGAACAATGAGTTTGCTTACCTGGGCAGTAGTCAGTGCATTGCACATTGAACAAATGGCTTCTGCGTCTTCATCCGTTTTCTTTTTCACTTGCAACAACTGTGCAGCCTGGATGAGGGGTTCCAGTGTTTCTTTAGCCCCACTATTCATCAAATTTTTATCACGTAGCCATTCTTCCAGTTGACTCACATTGTATCTGTACAAAGAGGTAAGAGTTTCAAGACATTAATGCTTGATTATAGCTAGATTGAAAGCACGTGCAATTCATGTCTTCATACTGTTACCTTCTGATTAAGGCAGGAAATTTAGAGTTTCAAAACAGTTAGAAACTATGGCCAAAGACTTCCACTAACCAGCTTTTCCCATTTGTTTCTGTTCCTATTAACTGCAGGAATGTGATGAGTATAAGAAGAAAGGCAAATGAGATTTTTGTCCATGCAAATGTACAGTGAGGCTTTTCAGTGTTACTTGAGGGACTGGAATGCCTTGGCTAAATTTCCTGGCATATGCCAGTAGAATGCGTTGGACAACTGAGGGCAAATGCAGGAATAGAATAAGACAGCTTTATGGCAGGATGCAGCAAATGACAATGTGGATGAATACAGCAGGTATCCACTGTGCCACCAGCATAGAAAAAACCCCAGCAAGCATGTTTGCCATTCTTCTCTAAAAGCTGAGAAAGCAACTATCAGTATTTCACCTACAGTTCTGATTCCTGCTTGGTGATTACATACTTTTGTTTTGCTTCTACCACATTTCCTTGAAAGCCAGGTAGGATTTGGCCTAAGTTAACCAAGCTCTTTTTAACTGAACCTCACAAAATCAGTTTAACAGCATCTGCAACTGTCTGTGTGCGGAAAAATAAATACTCAAAATGTATCTGCTATTCCATCAAAATTATGTTCAGCAATGTCAAGAGTTCACCAAGATTTCAAGCAGCACATTCAAGAAAAGTGTAACATGAGCTCTCTCACCTTATCTGCATTCCTTTGCTCCATGAGCACATGTCTTTGCGCAGGAGAAGATTATTAAGCGTTATGGCCCCAATGATGTAGAACATCTGCTTGACAACCTGTTTGATCAGCTCTGGATCCATTCCGTGCTGACACATCACTGAATGGAAAGAGTTCAGCTGCCGAATAATGGAGTCCAAAGTGTAGGTTCCTTCATCAGCAATGCTGGATGTCCTCTTTCGCAGCCCTGTTGGTTTCACCCCTGAGACACCTTGGATAGTCTCATGCTCCAGCATTCCTGAAACTGCATTTGATTGACAACATTATTGTGACTGAAAATTGCCAATATGCAAGCATGGAAGACAGCAACACAGTATTTACACAGAAAGAGCAGGCTGGGCTTTCTGATAGCCACACCTTAACATGATTTCCAGCAATTCTGTGTCCCACTATGTTCTGCAGAATCTAAACTTACAGGGTTTTTACAGATTCCAGCATGTGTTTAAAATGAAAGTCTAACTCTAGCTCAGCAAAATTTTTTTTTCCTCCCATGGTCATTTGAGCAGCAGAGTCAGCACCAAGAGGTGCTCCATTCTTCTTAATGTTGTGATTGGCAAGTATAATGAAAATTTGTGTGAGTACTGTCTGACAAGAAAAATGAGAAGTACTTTTAATGAAGAAAATCTCTCTGAATGTGAGCTTCATCACTGCAAGCTATTTCGTGGCTAATTGTTGTCCACAATAACAACCAACCATTTTCCTCCATATTCATTTTGATAATGAGTTCTCATGTAATTAAAGTAATAATTTTTCCATGGGATATTTCCCAACAGACAAGGCAACAAATATCAGACTGTCCTAACCGTTTCTTCCTGTAAATGCATTATTTATGGCAAGCATGGATAAGGTATATCGATTTATTCTGTCACTGCCAGAAGAAACAGCCACAAATTAGTTTTTCCTCTAATCCAAACCTGTCCAGTGTAGTCCTTGTCATCTACAAACAGAATGCCACAAGAACTATTAATGAAACTCTACTGGTCAGGAAGAAATACAAGATACAGTATATTATCACCATCACAATTTTTCTTTTGGTACTATGGTGTGAAGTTTACGGAATTCAGCTTTGCCTTACCAATCATTGGCTGCAGAATGTTTTCCAACACTCGGACAAGTTGTTGGTAGATCTGAATAGCCAAGTCACTCAGTACTTGTCTGTATTCAGCTAAATCGAAATTCGTGAGGCAGTGTTCATTTTGACGAGGTGTATTATGCTTCATAAACCCCTGAATTAATAAAATAACAGAAACAAAGGTTTCAATGGAATACAAAAATATTATACTAACCCAGTAGTTGTATTTTTTCATGCAACTGACAAATAATACTGTCAAAATAATAGTCACAGTCCCTCAGAACTTTAATTTGGAAGTTCTGATTGAAGCTAATGCTAAGTTCTGCTTTTTAGTTGTGACTTGTGCCATGTCTGCTTCCTTGACTTGCAAAGTCAAATATCTGACACAGGAACAAACTCTGCCAACTTTCTGGCAGGTAAGACCCTTCCCTCCCACTCCAGCATGGGCATTCTCGCTTGGCCATTTGCGGCCAAAAGCCCAGTTAAGTATGAAGAAGAAATGAGGCATACTACAGCCTCCAAACATAACTCAGTCTGCCATACTATGGTTAAAGGCCTTAATACGGCCTTTTTCATAGGAAATGCAGTGAATCACTACTAAACAACACAATGGTAGCGACCAGATTCTTTGACTTAATCTGAGCTGGCACTTTTGGGAGCACAATGTCATCTAGCCTCTGGGCCCCCAGACTGCAATAAAGGAAAACCAGTTCAAATCCTATCTACTGACATCATCACCATCATTCCAAAAAGTGGAGCCATTTTAAGAGACTTTGACTAGATTTTGAGATATTACAGGAACTTGTTAAAAAGAAGTGCTCACAATAGCATTGTAGAGCAAAAGAAACCAGAGTAGGAGCACTGCTTACCTCTTCTCCACTATATTGCTTCAAACAGTGCAAAAATCGGCAGGTGTTAGATAGCCAGAAGGACACTGTTTCAAAGTCATCACCTCTTTTCTGAAGATAAAAACAAACACATTTCAACAAAGACTGGTTGAATAATAAATAATAATAATAAAACATTAGATAAACACTTAAAATCTACTTTCTTGTAGCTACTCGAATTCTGAAGTTTTGCAAAATTTTGTGTATTTCAGTAACATACTAGAAAAGGAAGGGTTTTGACAAAATACCACTAAACGCCCTCCCTGTTTTTGATAATGTTTTTCAAAAGCTTTCAAAATATTATTTCCTCCACCGACATGATCTTTCTGTGTTTTACAGATGCAACCTAGCTGCTTTGTACAGAAATCACAGGGCAGTGTGACTGTATTCCCAAAATGCTCATTCTGTGGCATGATGACTCTTGCGAACAGCCCACCATGGAGGATGGGAATGATGCAGAGCCAGCAGGAAGAGCAGAGGACAATTCAGTTTTGATGACTTGTCACTTACATCATAACCACTGTGGCAGCCTGCTATGGAAAACAAATAAAGCAAAAAGTCGTCCTCACCAAAGAACATAACATCTAGTATATACGATTTGAGTAATTAAAATTTCTAGAGCTCTGTAGCATGCACTCTATTCACTTAAATATGCCCAAAAGTTTCTATGAATATTTCAGCTCCTGCAGGATTGTTTACTAAACAATTTTTCCAAACATGTCGCTTGGTTAAATGCTTGGATTTTGAGCACATCTGCTTTATTTGAAAACTATAAAACTCCATGAAGCATAAAGTATATTTAAGTTATATTTATATTTATAATATTGCTTTCAAGATACTCTGGAGTAAACTCTCCTAGCCAACTCGCTGTGAATATTTTAGGCAGTAACATATTATCATCAATGTGATCTGTAGGTGAAGCAAATGAGGAAATCTGTGAACCAAAACTGCAAATGAAACATTTTAATGAAGTATTCTGGATTACAAAGACTCACTACGCAAACTTTGGCTGCATCCAAAGCTTTATAGTCATAGCTTCAGAGGAGGAAGTCTATTCAAAATGAAAAGGTGGTAGTTCTTTTTCCAGTAATTCAAACCATCTGTGGGATTATGTGGCTAAAATGCTATCACTATTATTTGCTGCTTTTTAACAACTTTTTGTAACTTTGGTGGGAGAAGTTTACTGATCAGAAATCCAGAGCCAATTCATTTACAGTCTTTTCCTCACTCCTCTAACCCAAGAAGAACAACAAATTTTAAATTAACGTTTTTCTAAACCAAGCAGACTAACTAACCTTCAACACTTTTTTGATGCCATTGATAGTGGAAGTCAGCAATGACCGCACTTTTTGGTCATCATTAAGGTAATCTGCATGGCGTACACACATGAACAAAATATATGCTGGTAGTCCTGGAATCAGGTTGACAGCTACCCCACGTGGTTTCAGCTCTTGGGAAAAAGAAAGACACATTGTTTTGTTAAGTGTAAAGCATTGGAAGATGCTATATGAGGTAATTGCAACCTCCCCAGTTAATAGTACTTACACATCTACATATGGCCAGTGAAAACTAAGAACAAAACTAAGAGCAGCCCCTTTCTTGGTAAAATATCAGAAGGGAATTTAAAAAGATAACTGCCTGCTAAAAAATATGCAGACACATGTCTGCATGTGTACTATACTCATCAGGAAGGATGGTTAGATTACAATAGACATTTAGGAATTTTAGATAAATTGAACACTGTCAAAACCAAAACAAGCTATTAATTTCATAATGCAAATTCTGTGTTCTTATCATTCATTTTTCAGAGTGTGTGGGAGCAGAGGAGGCTGCAAATGAGAAAGATGCTTACCTAAAATTAGATTCTTGACAAGTTTTTGTTCATCCTCCTTCTTATATTCTAACATCCCTTGGAAGTCCTTTTCTTTCCGTGGAATGTTAACTGGACGAATAGGTTCGTCAATGATTTGTCCAGGTGATATGTTCTCCATCTGGCCCACTTCAGAGGAGAAATAAAAAGAAATTATATAATATTTTCCAGTTAAACCAATGGATACCAGTGGAAACTGTGACATTTCTATGGAAGAACTCTAGCATATAGAAGTAGGAAATGTTCTCTTTGGATCAGGATAACACTTAGCAACAAAAATCCCATTAAAAGTAAGTGGGGAAAAAAGAGAAAACCTTGACACTGTACACGCTCTGTTCAGCAATAGCCAAAACACCAGCGTGTTTACCAACACCATCTTAGCCACACATCCAAAACACAGCATCATACAGGCTGCTATGAAGAAAATTAACTCCATCCCAGCCAGACCTACTACACCTTTCTAAGTTAATTAGGTAATAAACACAGGCAAAATGTTTTCAGAAACATTTTCCCACTCTGTATTTTATAAGAATACTACTGTGATCTTGTTCACAGTAGTAGCCAAACAATATTGAAAGACTTTTTTAAAACAAACTTAGTTTGAGTAACCTTTCAAAAGGTTGTATGAAATGACCACCTTGTTGCATACAGTGCCACACGGTATCAACACTCCACCTGATTAGATTGCACAGTTTTTTTTGAAAAGCAGAACTTGGCTTCATCCCATGAAAGCCGCATCCTGTTCTTACAATCCTCCTAGCTGCATGCAGTCACACATGCAGCAGGATGCTGCACATCCTGTAACTGTGCCAAATGTGTGCACCTGTCAAATGGGATAGAAAATGCAGAAATCCAAACTGGAGCTCAAGGAGGGCTCCCACTAGTTAGAGGATAATATACTCCTCTTAATCCATGTTTGACTTCATCTCACTGTTCTTTTCAAACACTGAAGACTACACAGTCACTGATTTCAATCTTAGCACTCCATGAATTAGGCAGTAAGCTTGTTTCTGGAAAAAGCAGATGACCATAAAAAGCTTCTGAAAGGTTAGGACCAGGATTATTTAAAAACAAATTCATATGTCAACTTTATAACATTATTAATTACTTTTAGCAATTAACATTACTTTACTTATGCAGAGACATAATAAGCTCTCAGTCTCACCAGTCCTAAGATCCTAAGACAACTCACACTGATGGTCATAAAAATAAAATTAGCTTAGTCCATATCTCAGCATTCCTAATATTCAAGTTTGGGCAGCAGGTCCAAAAGGAAACCTCAAGTGGAGAAAGACAGTCTCAGCATTCTTGGCCTCAGTGACATGGAAATTCACATTCAAAGGATAATTGGGTAAATTATTTCTGCCTGGTTCATATTTAGTATTGCTTTCGTCTTGACAAAAACAGCCCAGGTAACATTCCTTTATGTTCAAATGGTTTGTGTCTTCAGAGAAACACCAATCTCCTTTACTCATTGCTTCAAAATACAACAAATCTTCTAAAGGTTTATAAAGGAACACACAGAGCTCTGAGCGTACCTCCTGTTACTGGAATCAATTAACAGAGGCTAATACTACTGAAGACCTCAAGCCCTCCTGACATCTAAAACAGATGGATATGATAACAATAGCATCACAAAAATTAAACCAAAGTCTTTCTCTTTCTCTCCAAATATAAAAGTACCTTCAAGTTCACCGATCTTCTTAGCAAATACTTTCAACTGCTTCTTTAACTTGCGAACAGTTTTGTCTTGCTTTTCTAGCTGCTCCATTAAATCCTGTAAATTAAAATGAGAGAAAGATTAAGATACAAGAAAAATCCCATACCGTGTGACAGAGACAAAATCAGTGCTGTTAGAATTACAAGGCAGTGAGGAAAGCTGAACAGTGGTGCCATCCTCTGGCTGAGGTTTGCAAGCTGGTACCCTGCCTATAATACAAGGAAAATATCGCAAGTATTATTAAGTTATGTGCAGCATGACAAATGCAAAGCTCTTAGGCAGGTATATTCCGCAGACACTCAGAACTAGGTCAGTTCTTACAGCAGAAGACATTTTGCTGCAAACATCTCCCTAATGTTTCCTCGCTGCTCTTCCAAATGCCTCACAGAAATAATTTTCTTTATTATTTAACAGCTAGCCTGTATTTCTGCATCATTTATTCATGCCTTCAGGACTGACTCATTATTCAGACTTATTCATTTTATAAGACAATAAGAGAGAGATCTGCAGAAAGACCATAACTTGCACTCAAATTTACCAAAATCAAACATCCAAACATAAGACATTTCTCGTGATGCTCTGCCATTTTCCTATTGCTTGTTGTCATCACATTTCCTTACACTGAAACTGGTGTCTTACATCTTTTATAGTCTGTACCTGAACAACACCTAGCACATAAAAGTCCTACTCTTGCAATAAACCTGTTACTTTCAAAGGAGCACTCCCTAGAAATTTATCTTTGAATAATTCTATGACCTATGGTAGTGCATCCATAAAATAATAATGTAATTTAAAAAGGAGAAGTCTTTCTAAAGGAAGCACAACCTCAAGCTCAAAAAAAACCTGAAAGTCATTCCAGGTAAAGGGTTTGAAAGCAGCTTGAAAGGAAAATGCTCTTTTGTAAGTGCAATTCTTCATGGCACTGGTAAGAACATAAGGGACCGTGAGCTCCTGGCATCAGAATCATCATCAGGGAAACTACACCTCTCCTAAGTATTGAAAAATATTAGTGCAGCATGGGCAACAACTTAGAATTAGGCACGGGTTGTTCTTAATCGTGTAGTAAAGAGTTTACAACCTAACATAACATACTTGAACAGTAAGATACTAGGCCTGTTGCAACAAAAGAATCAAGGCCATGCTTAAAAACAGCAGTGTTCAATTTTACAACAGAAATCCTGCGAGTAACACAATATATTTTTTTGTCAGGTATAACAATTTCTCCTGAAATTAATAAAAAAATACATGTAAGTCCAACAGTCTGTTTCAAATGTATCAGTGAAGGGATATGATTTCTGAACAACAAATATGTGAGGAAGAATAAAGTTCTTTCAATGGTTCTTCTAATCAAATTGAACAGATTTCACATCTCATTAAGATTCGGAATCTCATAAGTTATATTTTTCAAGCTTACCTATGGTGCTACCTTTAGTTATTACAGAAATACTATTTCCAATTTTATCCTTCATATTTTGCATTTCTAAAAAATGTAAAAAGGTTATATATTTTGATTCTGATAGATTTATTAATTCCAGATGTGCACTGTAAAAAGATCTATGAACAAATTCAGGCTCTGACTGGATTGCAGGCATTATTCACCTCGATAAGGATCAGTACGATCAGGCTTCCATTTTGCTGAACTAAATTTAAAGGTATCAAAGTTTTAAAGCAAAGAGTGGTTCTGAAAATTGAGCATCTTTTGCATCATGTATGTCTTTTTCAGAGCAGTATTAAGTAGTATTCAAAAAGAAACAGTGCAAGACTTATATTAGTAACAAAACTGTGCATCAAAAAGAGACACAGGTTACACAGAGGACGCTAACAAAAAAAGCAGTGAGGGAAGTCATTGGCATCGTGAAGCTCTCTGCAGGGAATTTCCTTTGAAAGGGAGAAAGGGAGGCAGCCTGCTTTTCAATTAGTGCTCCAGAAATAGCGAACAAGACAACAGAGAAACAGGATTCACGTGATCTACATACAATCATCCGTTTGTAAAGTGAAATCCGGTACGACTGATACTTCTTGGGATCATCTGCATACAACTCCTCATAAAACTGTAAAAATAGGCACAGGATTGTTTTTCCCCCTCCCTTTGAGACACTGATTCTTCAGTAAGCACGATATAAATTAAATCACATTAAAACAAGATTAAGCATCTCTAATTTTTAGGTAGCCAAGTCCTTAGTTGTGGTGAGCCTCTCCCAGAGAAAAGCTGATGTAGATGAGTTGCAGAACAGTCAGATCTTTTAAAAAAGGGCAGTACTAATGAAAGCCTGGAATATAACCTTTGTGAGAACATGGATAGGATATTTGCTTATGCTAATCAAGGTGCGATTGCAGTGAATACTGCAATTCTAATATCGCAGCTGGAAAACCTGTGAATTATTTCCACTCTAGGGCTAGGAGTGGACAAAAAGCACACACCCGACTTGGCGTGAACTTGCAATACTCAAATAACCAAAGTGAAATACTAAGGAATGAGTCTATATTTAACAAGTAAAATTACATTCACTGTATTTGAAAATAAAGAGAACTCCTCTGGGATGTAATTACATGACTGTGTGTTGTCCTGGGAACACAGAATGTGATGAGTAGGTCTCTGGGGGGGGAAAGGCTAAAACACATAACATTTGACTAAGCAGCAGGAGAGAGCTGTCAGATGGAAACGTTCACCATTTACCTTTGCCAGTGGGAGACAGCTGCTTCTGAGGCAAACTTACAATATACTTTCAATCAGTTTTCCAACATCTATTAGCGGAATCATCTGCTTTCCTCAAAACCTTTGTTACTAAGACAAGAGCCCGACAATGGTAAATTCTGCAGCATACGTAAGCAGGAAAGACCACACTTTGGCTTGTTTCGAGGATGCAATGACACTCAGAGCTAGGATTTCTCTTCCTGAAGTAGCATGGTTCCCTTTACCAATAAACAGTGATAAGCCAATGATATGCCAACATGGGCTTCTCTTGAAAATTTCTCCAAAAATGAACTAGCCTGCACATGATGAACATACTCCTTCGCAGGGAAAGGCAAGGAGCTTCACCCAGTCTTTCCTTCATACAGAAACGTCGTGCAGTAAACAAGGAATACCAATTATTTTCTAAGTGACTTCTAACCAAGTTTCCTTTTCTGGAACTATTTCTTTCTTCAAAACATACTGAATAGTTGGAGCTCATAACACAGTGGATTATCTCTGTAGGTTCAGGCAAGGAGGAGAGAAATGGGAAGAAAAGTGACATTAAATAATTGAAGAACTCCATCAGAGTTTTTCAAAAAAATGAATAAACTAATATATTTTAGAGGAAACACCACTACCTGGCACTAATATTTTTTATGAGTTCCCTGGATATGAACATTCTGTTTAGCAATGATTAAACTCCTCAGTTGAAAGCTGGGATCCATGAGCTTTCTCCATGCCACAAACTTTGAACAAATTCCCTGAAACATTATTACTTCATCAGCAATTGTCAGTCTCTCTCTCCCATTAGCTTACCTACAGAAAAACCCACTGCACTCACGCAATTTTTTGCAGGAAGGTGCCACCTGCAAACCAATAAGAACTTCGAGGTGCAGCAAGTCTGTAAGTCCCCCAGCCTGCTCCTGCAGCACCATTTCCCTTACCAAGTTCTCGTTAGTCAGCCGGGTGATCTCATGCTGTAGACTGGCTTCAATGCGGGCCTCTGGAGGCAGCTGCAGGTTCTGTGCTAGGAGCTGCTGCTGGCGATTGTTTTCTTCCTTCAGACTTTGGATCTCACCTCGCAGTGACTCAAGTTCATTCTCGTGGCTCTTCTTCTGCGACTGAAGCTGAGACTCCAGCAGCCTAAAGAAGTTGAGCAACAGTTGCGTGAACACACTTTGAAAGTTACATCCCCAATTCTCAGAGGGAGTGTAAAGCTTTAGCTGCTGCTCAGGAACAATTAGCCATGGCTTGCAAAGGAAAATGAAAAAGCCAGAGTACTCTTTAAACCCTTCAGTATGCCTTCTAATTAAATTTAGCTTGCATGATCAAAAAGTGGAGAGGAACTAATTGTGGCACCGCTTTGCATTTCCTTTGTGATTGAACACATACTGTGTACGGTGTCACTGAGAACATGTCACAATAAATGTAATGCTAAGTCTTCACAGATTGTCACTGCTTTTAAAGGGGCTTTAAAGAGGTTTTACCTCTGATCAAATCAAACTGTGTAAGACGAAGAAGACACCGTGTTCACTTAAGCTAGGACCCTGTAATACTAACAAAAATCTTTTTGGAGTTAACTCTGTTCAGTCAGAAACCATTAAATTGCAAATGCACATAAATAATCTTTATTTTTACATTAAAACCAACATTTTGCAGAGGGTTGTCATTAGTGCACGAAAGGTTAACAACAGAACCAAATTCAGGACTGGGATCTGGGAGCTCTGCTTTTATCCTCACCACTGACTCGCTCCTTCCCCTTGGGCACATCACGTCTCAAATTCTTCTCCTGTGAAATGGGGATAACATGTACCAGCCTCCTTCCCAGCAGTGCTGTGGGGAGCTGCTCCTGCTTGCAAGGCACTGTCCAAATGCTCTGACTCATCACTTCATACGTACACACACGCACAGGAAATGGTATTACTGGTGACTACTGGTGTTCAATTAGATGATCTTTCAGGGTTTAAATATGCATCAGGCGGGCACATTTATTAGTAACTAGACTGATCAAGCACGCAAGGGCAAATAGTCATTTACCTGCATTGCTCTGCCATTTAATATCAAGCTTCCTGTCTCTACAGTGCTAGGACAAGAAACAAGAGACGCAGAGCAAACACTCTCACATCCTGCTCTGCAGAACAGTTGCTCTAAGTTAGAGCTTCACAGGCTTACCAAACAATGTTAGGTGTAGGATTTGTTAGCAGAAGAAAAGGAAAGACTTTAGTTAGTAGCATTCATTGCAAAATACCTCCTTCTGTAGTTACAGCTAACAAATGTGTATATCGAAGAAGACCAGCACTGCTGATCTATTGGATTAGATGTCAGTGCAGGACTGGGAACCATTTTGGAAGTCTGGGACACGTGTATGGATACGGGGCCCAGACTTGCACATGGAGCCAGAACTGCAAAGCCAATCTCTCCCATTACATGAGCGGCATGCAGTCTTTGCCGAGGCTGCAGTGATTGCACTGGGGCTTGAACAGCACCATGATAAACTAAAGATTACTTCTGTTTGTTGGTTATTTTGTCTCTTACATTTTGAGTCTTGCACAGAGACACATGGGAGAAGAATGTTCTATTTACTGAACTTTAATCACAACAAGGAGAGTAAGACCCATAACTATTTGAAAGTTAAGACTACACTGAAGCTATTCAAACAATAGTTTTATAATTACTAAAATGATTGTACTTCTTCAGGCTGAAAAACTGTAAGGGACATTAATTTTGATACCCAATGTAAAGGCAGAAAAATAATACACGGCTACAAATCTTTTCCAGTTGTGGATCTTCTGGTATTTTACCGTCTATTTTTGTTCAAGTATTCTTATGAATTATGTTCTCGTTGTTGCACCATCTTAACTTCGTAAATGATAAACCTTCACAAGTAGAAAGGTTTGGAGACTAAGTTTGAGGAAACTCTTTAATTTGTATAATTTCTGATGAATTTTTTTCTAACTGTTAAAGCAATAGAAATACTGTAGCTAAAGCAAACCCATAGCAAGGGGCACAGTTAGCTAGAAAAGAAGATACAAACAAAGAAAAAAAAACATTCTGAGAAGTCTGGTAACCTGTTGGCTTGTTTTAACCCTTCATAAACCAGCCAAAGTTCTCCGTCCTCATTCAGCATGTGATAGTCCTGGGGAGATTGCCTTTCAAGAAAAGTGTTTAAAAGATACAAGAAAGATACGTGATGGTGATGAGATGACATTACACACTAAATTACAGTTACTATAAAAGAGAAACAAAAAATGGTATAAAACAACTTAACAAATTACTTCTCTTGCTTTTACATATTTCTTCTTAATGATGAAATTCAGTTCTCGGTGTTAGTCCAATGGGTTAAAGCATTTTATGCTGTTACAATAAATGTATTACGGCAGACTACCATCACCACTACTGGACAAAAGGTAACAAATCAGCATGGGGAACAGTACTCAGTTTGAGGAACGTTGCAATTAAAGGCTAAAAAGATGTAAATCCAAGAAGCCTGATTTTGCATTTCCCCATTGTTTCCCAAATCCTTTCAAATATTGCATACAGCAATTCTACTAATCAAATCAAATTATAAGCCCAACTATGTGTTCTCTAAATATCTAGACTTACATGGATACAACTTACTGAATATGATATATTCAGTGTGCCACAGCAGACCCCAACTGATCATAGATTAAAGCAAGAGAACTTTGTACCTGTTTGTTTCCTTCAGTCCAATATACGCCTGTGCTATTTCTCCTTTGTCCTTCATCTTTTGTACATCCTCCAAGAGGATTGTAGAATCTGTCATGGTATTCTGGAATAAGAATGATGATTTCCAGGGTAAATTTAACAATGTAATTATTCTTTGAATCCATGTTTTTGTCACTTTACCTCTGTGGAACACTGATCCTTGAGTAGCCACATTAAAATCAGCATGGGTACCTAAGTAGGAGGTTGATCCATAATTTCTATGTCCATTTGGTGTATTTTTTAATATGAATGCATCCAACATGGTCAAATATCAGTCTGTCTAACAAATGGGTGCATGTGTTAACCTCTTTTCATTTGTTCATCAGGTAAAAGGAACAAAATTGATTTTATAAAATGATGAATTTCCATTTTATTTCAAATTACCAGGAACCGCTGCTAATACCAAAACTGAAGAAGCATAATTTTGCAAGCGTAATTATATTAATATTTGTTAAACACAGCATTACATGCTATCTCTCAAATTGCATACATTGGATTTATTCCTCTCTTCATATATTTTAAGTTATCTGTCAAAGCAGGAAATAATTTACAAGGGCTTGAGATTTTTTAAGTTGGATATCATCATAATACCACTTTGTTTCAGTTTAGAATGGTTACTATGGTACTTTTGCTTTTTCTTCAGTAAAACCTGAAATACTTAACAGATGTTTACAGTCACCTTGGCCAGTCTGATCTGGGACACTAATGAACATAAGAGATGGAATTCAAACTTTTCTTTTTGACTTTCAAAACAATCAAATGCTATTTTCCTGAGTAAAGTTTTGCAAAGTATTTACAATAACAGCATTGTGGACGTAAATTTTGGAGCCTAGGTCTCTAGTATGACTCATGTTACCTAATATGAAAACCAATAAAATATATAATCGCCTCAAAGAATTATTCCCAATATCTTTATGAGATCTTTGTGATTCTTCTACTATCATTACACGGAACTGCTGTATCTCACCTGCCAATCTATCAAGCTTTAGCAATCTGAACACATTTATTGTTTTTGTGCTGATAAAAAGAAATGCTAATTACTCTAGTATCTTCAAGAATACCCTACCTGCTATCGTTGTAATATTTGAATCTACAGCCTTCATTTAGAGTCAGCTCAGTTTCTCATACTCCTAAATACTATGTGTTCAACTACATTTTCTGATCAAACATTCAGCAATTCCTAATATCTACAGATCGAAATGTGAGTCCTCAGGGTTTGTTGCATGCTGAGGATAACAAACACTATAAAGTAAAGTAGTTCTTCATACCACAGAGGTGTTTTTTTTTGTGAAATTTATGGATTTTGCAAGTTAACAAAGATCTGATTCATGAATCACAGCACTGCTCTTACTCTCCAAACACACTCAGCAACATAAGTTGATTATATTGACTAGACCAATTCCTGAATCTTTCCTTTCATGTTCAGGTTACTGTAAACCAACAGTTCAAAATTGTTAAATCTGAAGTAACTTGTTCCCTTGCGTGGAACAGGAAGATGGGGACACGGGAGACACGATAATGAGGAAGGTTTTTCAATAACAGCAAAGTAAAGTGCAAGAACAATTTCGATTACATGTAGGTTCCTTATGAGAGGCAGGGAAATGACAGCTCAAGTATTGTTGAGGGATTTTTTAGCATTTAAGCGTTTGGGTTTATAACTGTAGAAGAAAATGTGTACCTTATCCTCCTGGCAATCAAATCGGCAGGCAAGAAAGAAGAAAAACAAATCATTAAAAATAAATCTGTCTGTGCTGCAGCTGTCCACCCTACCAAGCAAAAGCTATCTGCAAACTGGCTGTTAGCCATCTCACAGGTGACCTTCGTATTTCCAGCATTTGTATCACACTACTACTGAGAATAAGTTATTCATTTATATATATATTTATTCAAGGATTTATTATTCAAGTATTTCTTTAAAATGTCCTAAATACTACAGAAAAATGAAGTTTCTTTTCTTTATAATTAATAATTTAAAACCTTCATGCATAACAGACTTTCAGTTTATTTAAGAAAAAAGTAAACATAACTTTGCAAAGGGAAGATGACATATCTGTTTATTCCTTGCTGTGGTTATGAAACACTAGATAGCTCAGTTCAATGGAAATTATTAGTTCCTGGATTTATGTGAAACCTTTTCAGGTTGAGTGACTCTTACTTTCAAAGCTATTACTTCCCTAAGTATCTCATCAGAATTAGAGCTTTTTAGAAGATATGCATTTCAGTGGTTGTAATCTACTCTTCTCAACAAAACCACATAGCACGTATCAAGCAATAATATGGAATTGGTATATCTTCACAGGTCATATTGATGAAATGTTATTGATTTGCAATCATCTGACCCCGCACAGATTTAGAAGAAATTGTTCCTTGTACCTCCTACTGAACTATTAATTAAAAAGAATTCCTGAGAACTACTATAAATTTTCCTGTCAAACTACACACTCACTAGAGAAATGATACTGGTCCAAATGAGACTTATTTCTGCATAGTTAAAGGAGTCTGGGGAGATCCTGGCCAGACCACTGGTATCTGCCAGCCTGGTGTGATCAATACGATATCTTTACATGAATGCTGATAGACAAACTCAAAACTGGTTTATTAATAGAATCTCCCAGTTTGGACTGCTGCAATTCGTGCACTAATAATGGATTAACAGATTACACTTAGAAAGGCTTTCAAACCTAGACCATTTTTTCTGACTTTTCAAGCAGAATGTTAAATTAAACAAAGCATGACAGTGATGCAATGTAACTTTACTACACAGTGCATCTGCTGACTATTATTTACCTTGGGTTGAATAGCCTCTTTCTGGCTAACAAGCTGAGACCTCAGGATGAGGACTTCTTCCTTGCGCACTTCAAGCTCTTCACTTACTGAAGTCAGCTGATCCAGGAGGACTCTATATGCAGGGGCACCAGGAGCAGTTACCTCTGGAGATCGCGTTTCTGTGAGGGCCTTCTGCAGCTCATTCAACTCATTCTTCAGTTTTTTATTCTCAGATTCAAGTTCTTGACGCTGCAAGAAATAGGGACAATTCCGTCACCCAGCAGCATTCCAATGTGCCTACAAACCACAGGTACAAAACTAGGATAGAAATGGTAGAAACAATGAGTAACCACAGCAAATCAATCAATCTCTCCTGTATCCCTGGCCCCTTGACTATGATGAGTAGCACCTGGGATTTCACTAATAGGGCTAACCTTTGTCTGAAGTGCAAAATCAGAACACATAGACATGAATCATACAATTTGATGGGGAAATTTTTTTTTTCCTCTTATTCTCCCTTTAACAAAAAAAATAAAGTTCACAACAAATAGTGGTCAGCAGGCTATGAAGATTCTGCACCATTCTGCACCATACAGTGATATTAAGAAATATTTTTAGTTTTAGTGGTCTAAGGTATACATTAACTTAAATAAAGTGTTTGGAAAAGAGGGCTACATTTATCACTGTATTTTTCTCAAATTAACTTGCAAGCTGTACTAAGTGTTTCAGCAGAGAACTCCCCCTGCTTTAGGGGATCTTTTTGTTCTGCAGCCCAAGCCACACATTTTACACTTCAAAAAGGGATATCCTACAATAAAATGATTCCTGGGGAATTTTTTTTCTAGTTTCTCCACCTAGTATTCTGAAACAGAAGGCCTGATGTTATTTTCTATGCCAGCACACACAACTGGTGGCAATATTCTCACTAGAAAATAACAGAAACGTCATTTTCAGTATTACCTTGAGCGACTCATACTCCAACTCTGCACCTCTTATTGGAGGCCTTTCCTCCTCCTATGAAAGAATACAGACAAGTGTGAAAAATAAAAATCCAGTCCTTTCTATTCTTTGATTTAGTTTAGGCAGGAAAAGGAAAGGGAGCTGAAATTATTTTCCTATAAAAATGGAAATCATTCATTCTGGTACTGCTGAGTGCTTTAGTTTGAATATTGGCATTGTCTCCCTTCATTTACTTTTGAGTTCATGACACGTAACTGCTTAATAAAAATAAAATCATGTACAAATCACACTTCTGTGACTGGTAACGAAACAGAGCAGGATAAATCCCAGGATGCTCAAGAAATTCACTAGTGGAAGAGTAATAAGAAACAATTGCCAAAACTTGTTCCGTGTTTTTATAAATACTTATGGAGAACAAATCAGAGAGGAATTTAAAATAAAATCTGCTAAACATGTCTAATCCCAGCACTTTGGCTCTGCATCCTGGTTGAAACACTTAGTATTCTCCCTAAAATGAATACTTACTCATTCGTCCCATCATTTAAGTAGATTTCTATATTGCTATTCCTTAATAAAAACAACCCTATTTTTTTAAGTGAAGTCCAAAGCACTTTTTGTTCCTGTTAACTTCCACCAGAAGATCTCAAGGATGTTGGAAAACTAAATAACCAGTCCCTGCTACTAAGCACAAGGTATAAAACTTGTCATTAGGTAAAGCAAGTACTAAAGGAAGAGAAGGATTTAGTAAAGCCAGTCAGCATTCACACAGCTACTATTTCACAAGAAGGGATACTCTGGCGTCAGCATTTGATCAGCTAGAAGGAGTCCACCTTAGCTTTAGCACGCAGAGCCTGTTCTTCTTTTCTGTCCAGTTCATCCTGCAGCGATTGCTTTTCCTGCTCCAGCTCCGTAACCCGTTTCTGCAGCTTGAGGAAGAGAGACATATCCAATGGCGCCTTCTTCTCACTTGGTTCCTGCTTTAGAAAGAACAGAAGGAAGTCAAGAGGTATTCCTTTTCCACAGCACAAGGAAGAACTACAGTGAGTACAGACGGGAAACAGACTGGGCAAAGAGAGGAACACAGGGATGTTACTTGATTCTGAGAGCTGACTATTGGCATCTAAAATAATCAACTGTCAAACACTATTTTTAAAAAGGATCTACTAGTATAAAATGTATCTAAGCCTAAAGCCTATCAAAAGAAAGCGCTAAAGACTACCTAGCAGACAGGAGGTCTATAATTAAGCATACCTTTCATTCTTACGTGTTTGGAGGGGGAAAGGAGAAAAAGAAGTCTGTGGTTAGACTCACCTGGAAATAACTATAAAGAGAGGCTTTTTTTTTGTTTGTTTGTTTTAGTTTTAAATTATGTCTACAGTAAGTTCTTCACCTGCAGAGAAATCTCTCTGCTGATTGTAGATTTACAGGTTAATTTAGTGGGATGTAACATAAAAAAATAGGTACCAGCAGATATCTTTTATGCCTTTTTCCTTTTATTATGCTAATTATACAGCCTGTTCTGAGCCTAATCCACTTGCTTTTTCACTATTTTCTGGGCAACGACCAGTGTTTGTAATCTGAAGGTGCATCAGAAATAGTCCATCAGCCATTTTGTACTTTATGTAGCGAGAAGATCAAAGCATTTATTATGAAGTGTACCATAAAATTTTGAAGCTCAGAAAAGGAACTAGAAAATTAATATTAATGACTGCAGCAGACAAGCAAGCACAGCCATTTCCACTTCATCTCTTTTTAGTGTTGAGGGGAAGAGTCATAAACCATACCAACAGCTCAGGAAAAAGAAAACAGACTTTAAGTTTTTCTGGCTTTACTGGTTCGCATTGAGGTTTTCCATCATTAATCTGTGTTAGTCTAGAGTCAAACTGATGTTCGAAATCTTAAGGGGTTACACAAACACAGATTTAGTCTTCTCAGTGCTGCATTTATTCACACTCTTGTGTGAGTTATTTTTTTTTCAGTTATATTCTAAACCCCAAACCTGTCTCTAGAACAGCAATTCAGTAAGCCTGTTAGCCAAAGGAAAAGATGACATTTGGCTCATATATGAAATCCAAACACATGCAGCTGCACTGTCCTTTTCCTGATTGTCTATGAAGTTAGGAGCATCTTTCTGAAACAATTGTGCAAGGTGAAAAGTATAAGTGGGAATGCAAATTATGAAAGGTTCCACATAGAATATGTGTCAGCATCAACGTGTCAGGGTATTTGCATCCATAGTAGAAAATAATTTTCTGCAGAGGCTTTCAAAAACAGTAATGACAGCCTGTAAAAACCAACTGTGGAGATAACTAACCTAAGCAGAGGGCAAATGGAGTGAGCTGTGCGATGGCTCACAGTTAAGATTTCTAGAATGCACAGAAAAAGCTTTGCATCTGCAAACTGCCAAGCACAGTCACACCACCAACCTGAGGGTGCTCTGCTGTGTTACCAGTCTCACTGCTCTGGGATGGGCCCAAAGGGGAGTTATATTGGAAAATACTAAGAATGGCTGGGAGTTGCACCACAAATTATTAATGATTATTATTCATTAGCTGAATCAAGAGAGTCATCCTTCTGAAATTTTTTATATTTGTTATCACTGCATATGCAAAGGAGTTTCTGGAGTTTTATCTGTCTCTATGAAATAGAGAAAAAATGAATCAACATGAGGTTCTCACCACTAACAGGGAACTCATTCCATGTAGCTACTAAGAATGTGGCTAGCCACCTTGCTACTTGTAATCCTTGAATATACAGTATACAGACTTCTCAGGAAGTCTCATTGGTTTTCTGAATTCCCACTTTGTGCTGAAAAAGTGACTGTGCTTACAAACACTGGCAAGCACATTTTACAGATGCAAATCAACTGGATGGCCAAGTATCTAGTCTATGTTGACTGTAATACAGAAAAATTCAAAGCATAATTTCACAAAGTCTTTTTACACAGAACCACAACTAACTAGAGAATGAGCTGTTTTCAAAAAGGGAATAGAAAAAGTTGGATTAAAGCATTAGATATCTCAACATAAGGATATGGTGCTCACAAGCACATATGAAAAAAAAGAGATAAGAATTAGTTCTATTATTCATCAGTGAAAATTTGTGGGGGTTTTTTAACATTACCTCCATCCTCACTGGTAAGTCTTCTGCTTCTGTGATCTCAGAGCTAAAAGTATATTCAGATTCATTGCTACTGTGAGTTGAATCCGTTCTTTTGTGTCCAGGCTTGGGGATGTTCTGGAGTGCAAATGAAACAAATCAATACCACTATATGCTTTTCCCTCTGACTGCCTCTTTACAACCTATAATTTAGCTTGTAATATTTGGTGTTATTTCACAGCTATCAAAATTTATAAGAAAACAATTTTTGATTCTGGTCTCTCATGCCACCTAAAGCCCATGAGATGTTGTTCACAATCAAATCTACGGAGAGAGGACAGATCCTACACCATCAAGTACTGCTGCGGAAGGCAGAATCAAGCAACAATGCAGTATTTTGGGGGCAAGAAAAGCTCGGTCTACAGGAAGCACAGATAGCAATTCTTTAACTTCCCAGATATTGTATTGAGAAATATTTTTTCCTTCCTGCCACATAAAATATTCCTAGAACTACTTAAAATTTAACACAGGATCAATGTAGTACAAACAACCCTAGCATATGTGAATAAATTCAGGGCAAGATAAGGCCAGATAGCACGTACAAGACCACAAGCAGAAATTTAGCCTGCTTCACAAATCTGAAAATAAAAATAACATTTTTTTTTAAATCAACCACAAATTTTAAATGTGTTTGTTTTGTCTGAGCTAATCTAATTAATCAATATTTAAAAGGACAAATTACCTTTTCAGGTACAGGTCATCACCACACACAGCTGACAGCACAATTGGCTAATAACTTATACCACTAGATCCTGCCTGAACACATTTGTGAACAGCTTTTGATGTCTCAGATGTTTAGCCACTTACCACCATTAAGTTCATTTCATCCTTGAGATCCTCATACCGCTCCTCTAAACGGCTGAACTCATTCAGCAGGTTCTGGTACCGTAACCGTTCATCATTCAGATCTAGCTCTAGCTGTTTCGTTTCCTCCACTAGCTTCTTTTCCATTGTCTCTGCCATAGAGAACAAGAATCCAAAGTGAGAGCTCCGGTTCTACCTACCATGCAGTGCATCCATCCTGGAGGTACAGGCATGTGTCTGCACCAGGAACACAGATGGTGAAAGCATCTGCTGTTTGAAGCTGGTGTGTGGTGCTTGTGCTTCCATAGGCAAACATTAAGCCAAACATATGAAGGACCAAAGCATTATTGAGGTAACCACAGAAGGGTTCGCTCAATCAAGTTATTCTTGTAATACCTTGCATTAGTAATTCCAGGAGGGAGGAAGAAGGGGCATGTGTTATGTAAAAAAGCAAAATGTGAGATGCTTTATGCCTCACACATGCTGTCCCTCCTCATCGCAGCTGCGTCCATCACAGTCTTTGCACCTAGAGTTACGCTCTTCTGACTGCTGTCTACATAGTCACAGTAGCCAAAAGAACTGCAGTAGGTTGATTGTATTAAATATCAGAACCTTCTTTTAAAAGGAATACACGTTGTAACAGTCACGCTCACCAGAAAGACCCCAAACCCTTAGGACTTCATGCAAACTCAAATAGTAAATAGATCTGATGCATGTGAGTTCTTAAAACAAATAAATGAAATTATTAAACTAAAAAGGAATGCAAACTTGGGCAAATTAGCCCAATACATGCAGTAGAATGTTGCTTTACAAGGTAACATGGAGTAGAAAACCTGAGTGAAGAGAACAGAGCCAACCTGTTATTTCCCTCGCCTGGTCATGGATGCGGCGGGTCAGACTCCTTTTCTGTTTTCAGTGATGTGTTCTGCTCTTTCAGCTCTGATACCAGCTACAGAGATAATAAAATATTTGACTCTGAATGCAGTTCACCTTTCATCGGCAGCTCTACCAGCAACAACATCCTTCTTGTAGGAGTTCAAATACTTAAACTTTTCTTCAGAGAATGAAATCAATGAACTAAGTTTTGACATCTTCATTTCACAAATTACATTTCTTAAATATGTCCCACTGCAGATTCCCCTGTGCATTCTGTGCTCCATTTCTGATCAGATGCCAAAACTGCCTTGAGCCACTCCACTCTGCCATGATATTTTTCAGTAAAGTCTCAAAGATATAATTTATTCCTTAAAATAGAAATATTCCTGAAATAGGAACAAATTTGGTAGCTCTGTTGTATATTCCATTGCACTGGCTAACACCATAATCTAACATCTTGCCTCTGCCCAAAAGTTGTGCCACTTTAACCATGCCCAGGTTTGCCAGTTATTCATTTGTCTCTGATTATGGTTACTATGCATCCACTTTGCTTAATCAAATAATATTCTTCTTTATGTTTATCTGATCTTGAAATGTATCATTGCAGCATCACAGAATGAAGGAATGGCTCTTCCAATATTCAAAACTTGCACCGTTATCGGCAAGTAATCTTGACAGGAAACAACTTGTTTGCTATGTTCGTGGTTAAAGCAAAGATAAGAGGTTAGTTCAACTAGACTGAGCACACATACATGTGTTAATTAGGCTAATTGTAGGTAGGATATAAGCAGGTGCCTCTGAATACTGTGTATGGGACAAATTTCTGATACCTATGTGATTACACTCTCTAGGTGGGTAAAATTATTTCTTTTTATAAATGCACTATCTCTGACTAATTGAGGAAGTGTTAAGTATTTGGATTTGCAAATAGTTTCAATAACAAAATCTGAATAGATTTAATACATAACTTACATACAATATAGAGATTTAGTATATTTTTCTCCCATAGGTGTAGTTATTTAGGTATCAAGCCTATTTAAGACTGTACAGATAAAACACTGCTTAAAAACACTGTAAAAATATAAATCACAGAACTGAAGCAGTTAAGCCCAGGCAAAACCTGAGTGGACACCAGGCCCCTATAAATCTTATGCATCTGAGACTGCATACTTGCCTGCTCGGTTTCATGTTTGTATTTATCTGCCCATTCCTCAATGGTTTTCTTCTCAGACTGAGTTTGGTGCAGCTCCTTACGGAGCTTGGCAATCTCCTCCTGAAGGCTGAGGACACGGTTGGTGGCATTCTTAGCCTCCTCCTCACTCATCCGAAGCCTCTCCACATCATTCCGCAGCTTCTCTGTATCTGTATTGTATGTGATCTCCAGGTTGCTCAGCTTCTCCAGCAGAGATTTGTATTCTTTGTTCTTTGCAAAACACAACACAGACATAGCAGCAGTTGGAGAAGTTCTGGTTTAAGGGCACCTTCTAGTTCCCTACTGAATATACCCAGACACAGGAGCAAAAGAGCAGCTTCCCCATTTCCAAATAGTTTCAGACTGTTTTTGCAGAATTGCTTATTGAGATTACAGAACAGTCCAGTCTCTAAGCCTGCACATTAACACCCCAAACTAAAATCAGACAAGGAGCCCACACACATCAAACATCATTACCTCACCTTCCCCTTAAAAAGAGCAACTGATGTGCTTCAAATGAAATACTGACATTAACAAAGCAGATGTGTTCTCCCAGTGCTGCTGAGAGACATAAACAGATGCTTTACTGTTTTAGTTCTATTGTGGCCTGCCTTTCTCTTCTATCAATGTTCTTCAGCAGAAAAGAGAAATGATACCTTACAATGAAAGTTCAGTGCATTTTTCTGCGAATGCCCACAGTGCTACTGAGAAAGGTAATACAAGATTTCTAAATAGTTTCCCTGAGGCCAGGGAGCTTTTACCTGCTCATCAATTTTTCGCTGGAGCTGCATGATCTTGTTCTCCAAGCCAATGTGAAGCTTCTTGTAGCGTTCTACAGACCGGGCCTCTATCTTCAGTTTCTTCAGCTCCCTCTTGGCCATCATGCGCCGGTAACAGCATTGCAAGTAAACAATTGCCTTCAAGGTCCTACGGTAGTGCAGTCGAGCCAGCCAGCCTCTTACATGCTTCTGAATAATAATAGACTTGTGCTCCCGAAGCATCTACAGTTAAGAAAAAACACCACAAGGGGTCTTAGAGTTGCAAACTACACCTGCTCAGTTAAATAGACTCCATAATGAGAGGTGTAAAGATGATGTACATAGAGACACTTTAGACCAAAAAGAGAAACTTCTGGTTAAGAGTAAGGAAAATGTCAGGGAATAAAATGAAAAGGAACCAGAAGGAAAAGCATGGAAAGAAAGAACTGCAGGCACATTGAAGAAGTAGGCATTCCTTTGTGTTGATGTCAGATCCAAGCTAATTACAAAAATATATGGTACTTGTTGGGAAGATTACAAATACAATCCTTTTTTTTTTCCTGTATCTTTTATCTTGAAACATATTAGAATCATGGACATATGCTGCATAGGATTCATCAATACAAAATTCAAAATTACCACACTTGGTACGCAATGCAGCTGGTACACACTAGAACCCAGAGTAAACTGTAGCAGCTGTTAAAAACAGCAGTTGTAGTCTAGCTGACCAAACTACAAATTCCAGTCAGGTTTCCTTTTCCTTTTTTTCTTTTATTTTTTTTTTTCTCCTTTTTTGACGTATCTTAGACTTGGCAGCATGAAAAAATCTCAATTTATTCTAATAATAAATTTTATATTGTAATAATTCCAACTTATTTCATGGTAGATATTTCAACCATAGCTTTGAGATGTAAAAAAAAAAAAAAAAAAATCATAAGAATTTTTAAAAATATATTTTTTAATGAAAACCGGTCAAGAATGCCAGCAACCTTCAGCAGTGTGTTAGCCAGAGACTTCCACTAGGAAGAGTCTACTAGTTGTTTTTGGATCCTTCACCCACTGATACAATCAGAGATCCCTCAGGTCTGGAGCACCTGAATTCCAGCAGACCACAGCTATGCTCAGAGAGTCTGCCCAAAGGCTTCCACCTACTAAGGTGGAATTTTATTAAAGCCTCACAAGGCTTTAATAAAAGGACTCTTTTATACTTAGCAAATGATTTGAAATGTGTTAGAAATGTTACATTTCCAGATCAATGAATTTAAAATGTTCACTGGAAAAGTGGCAAGATTATAAGATACACAAACTTTCTCCCTTAGCATTTATTTCTGAAGAAAAAATGAGACTTGAAACACCAGCAGTCGGTTAAATAGCTCACCAAGGTAAGGAAATAGCCCTCTCAAAAGTACAGCAAGGTCAGAAGCCAAAGTCCTTCCCACTGCAGTTAGCACTCCTGCCTCCTGCTTACACATTTCCTGGAATAGTCCTTCAGGTTACCTGCGGGTGCCCGAACAGCTCGAACACAACTAGCTGTCAACAACATTTTACCTCAAGTTTGAAAGCAACAAGTTCCATAAAATACCTCCATTGTGCGGGGATGGTCCTCATCTGCCAGTCAATTCTCACACCCATGCAATCCAGTGAGGAAATAGGTCACTCCAATGTAAGGTGGGAGTATCAGAAAAGTAACTTAATTTACCAGGTATTTCCCAGGAAAGCTTTTGTAAAAGTCACGGAGGAACTACACTCCTTGTTCAGCTAAGCACATCACAATGTCTCGGGCAGAAGCTTTCCCCAGGATGCGCGAAATAGATGATTCAACCATTCTAAATTCCTTGTGCTAGTCACGTGACCGCAATACATGCCCTCTCTCCTAACAGCAACAACAGGTACCTTTCACAATCCTAACGAACAACACGTGTACCCTATATTACTTACAGAGTCCCGGCTCAGCCCAAGTGTGTGTCATAGGGCAACCTTTTGGTCTCACTCACTTGCAATCACCGTGAACTTCAGAACAACCGTGTTTACTTTCCCATGGCACGCACTGCCTGTGCTTCTCTCTGGCCATCTCTTGTGTCTCTGCTTTAATAAAATTCCACCTCAGTAGGACAGTGTATGCACAGCACACCGCAGGGGCAGTTGTCAGAACTCCATGTTTTACTGTGGTGAACAATTCACAGCTCGAGGGGGACACTCCCTGACAGGCAAGTCTGACCACCCCTCACGGGGACCCCTCCAGAAATCTGCCATCTCTATTAAGAAGGAATGAAACAGGTTTATAAAATTGTGTGCTACAGGACAGAGGCGGTGTGTATCACTCACGCAACTAACTTCAGGGATACAGAATCATCTCCAATTTTCTTAAGGATGGCTTTTAGTCCACATATTGCTGTGACCCATGTCTCACTTTGTCACATCTGTCAGGTCACTGTTGAAAACATATCTTATATAGTCTCACAGAATAAAATATGGTTTGTAATAATGAAAATGCTCAGAATTCCAATAAAAAGGCAAGTAGATACCCACAAAAGAACAGCTGAGTCAAGCACAGGGATCTTACTACTTAGAAATTCTTATCGAGGATGACTTGTTTTCAAACTTCCTGATTAGCAGATGTTAGAACGCTGTAATTTAGACACATTCACGTATGCCTCTGTAGGCAACCTTAATACAAATGAAAAATACACAAAAACATCAAATATAAAAGAGAAACGCAGGGAACATAAGCACCAGTTGGCTTTTGGTTATATGCCTTCAATGCTTAACTGCTTGGGATAAAAACAGAACTCTTGTGTCTAACTTTTCAGTGAAATACAGGCTGACTTTTGAGTCTAGCTAAAACAATTCATTTAGACAAAAGTGCCATAAAACACGGGCATTTTGTAGTCTAACCATTTGAATCATAATTCTGTTTCCAGCTCTGTAACTACTGAAGAGCAAATTCTAATTTCTCCATTGAATTTTTATTTTTTATCAAGCGTAATCAGGAAAATATTAACTATATCACTAGGACAGGGTTATATTAATTTCTCTCAAAAAACCCCCATACATTTAAAAAAGCATGCTTAAGTTTTAACCTCCTATTTTTGTGGGTATCTCTTTGCTGATGTTAACCTCCTTGAGGATATTCCATCAGCCATTTCAGAATTACTGAAATTAGGGATGGAATAGAAATACTAGTGCATCACATATGTATAGTGATGTGAGCAATACTGATTTGGACTCATGCAGGCATATTAACACAAGGCCATTTTCAATATTTATTTTAAGTGCCTCACCATTCTTTATGACAAATGAAAAAGTTTTCTCAAGAAAAATGCTGTAAATTCCTGCTAGATTCTCCACTGACTGCACCGAAAGTCTAGGTATATCCATATTAGATGACAGTGTGAATATCTCTACAATGACAAGCTCATGGATTGCAGTATCAGATTGCTCCGATTTTCAGGTGCTGTCCTTCAACCCATGCCATGATATTTTGTTTGTGTGTTATACATAACAGCACACACGCAAACATTTCAGATTCCCAAGGGGATACCACAGAGCAGCTTCATCCTGAAGGTTTGTGGAAATAAAGCTAGACTGAAGAAGTCGAACATTTTCATTTCTTACCATTTGGTACTTGTTCCTGGCCATATAACCTCTCAAGAGAGCCTGAAGAGCAATAGTAGCAGCTCGCATGCATTGGTATCTTTTGCGGACCACATACATGCGCTGGAACTTCTGAATAGTGATGGCAGCCCGTGTTCTCCGCAGGAACTTGGCATAGCTAAGCAAGGAGAAGATTACAAATAACACTTGTAATTATTTTCCAGTGTTTGAACACTTTTTTTTTTTTTTACATCCTATAACTACACCCTCTTTCTCAAGAGCTACATTTTCTAATTCAGTTTCTTCCTAACGTTGTCAGTGATACACCATATTTACTTGCTATTCTACTGTTTGTCAGTACAACAGAATGACAAATTAACAGAAATCTTGCAATGTTTTACGGGGAAGTTTTTCACTTCCTCTGAGAACTGTGCTGTAGAACTGATAAGATAAACTCAGCTTAATTTCTCATCACCTGTTCTCCAGCTTTAAAGCTATTTCCATTATGCCACCTTCCAGATCTGCTCTCCTAACCTCAACATGTAGGAAATGTTTACTCATTCTTGGCCCTCTCAGCAAGACAATGACAAAGCATCTTGACACAAGCCTCTTTTCGAAGGTTGATTCTTACAGTCTTCATAACCACCTTGTCTTTGAATGATACCACCTGTACTCCTACCCTTTTCTCTGGCCCATCCATGGCCATCCCTCAGAAGTCAGTCCAAGCAACCAACCCGGACTGATGTATCTCCCTTCACAGCTGCACCCTGCCTGAGGAAAGGCTTCTCCAGCAGAACAGACAGAGCCAGCACATCGAAACGGGGCCGTAAGGACTCAGCCAAGAGTCCTGCTTTACCTCACCTGCAACATATCTCCTAGTACTACTTGTACTCTGCTCCCAGTAGCAACATACTGTTCTAAGCACCATACAGGCAGGGTGCTGCTGTCCTCTCAGGAAGGTCAAAAACAGGCAGGACAGACACCCTCATTATTTTCAGTTTCCCTCATTTTCCTGGAAAATCATTTCCTCTCAGCCAGTATAGGAAGGAGAGAACAAATGTATCACATTTAAATGTCCTACTTAAAGGGATCCGAATTGAGGCTAGTGTGGGTTTTCCCATGAGCATTGCTTACCATCGTGCCTGGTACCCTCTGACATGTCTCTGAATGGTGATGGCAGCCTTCCTCATACGCACGTACTTCTTTCGCATTAGCCAGCCTCGGATCGTCTTTTGGATGCGGATACAGGCAGCTCTCAACTTATCTGCCCTTATTTTTTCCAGATAGGCTACTTGACCAGCCCGGAAAAATATTTTTGTCTTACCAAACTGGTACTTATCCTTGTCCTATTTTCAGAGGTAAAAAGAGGATCAGTTACAGCATTAAATACTAGTGGATTAAAAAAAAAAAGGCATGAAGGGCTAAATTAAAGTACAGTTAGTAAAAACGCAAAATTATCTGTGTAATAGTTCAAGTAAACCTAGACTTAAATTAAGTAGTGGAGGAGAGTATTTTCTCTGTATGATTCTGTTAACAAATTAATACTATAAGGCCATAGGGATGGCCTCAAGGAGTAACATGAGATTTTTGCTTGGACAAGAATGCCACAAAGATTGTAAGAGATGTGGAAGGCTACAGGAGGGTTCCAGAGGATCACAGCAATACAGGCAATGCACATGTACAATTTCCTACTTAAATTGTAGATGACCCCTCTGAATCGTCCATCTTCAATCACATTACACAGTATAAACAAAACAGCTGGGGCTTCCAACATGTACACATTGTTTACTGCATCAGGACTAAGCCAGAACAAAGCATTTCACTGCTACTCAAACACATCTGAGATCTCAGAACTAAACCAGAAAGAGAATAATATTCTGTCTCTATAGGCTGTAGCACTTCTTGGAGGGAAAAACTGAGAATATACAAAGGTAAATGGAAAAAAATTAATTTTGTTGTTTATCATAGAATCATAGAACGGTTTGGCTTGGAAGGGACCTTAAAGATCATCAAGTTCCAACCTTCCTGCCATGGGCAGGGACACCTCCCACTAGCCCAGGTTGCTCACAGCCTCATCCAGCCTGGCCTTGAACCCCTCCAGGGATGGGGCATCCACAGCTTCTCTGGGAAACCCGTTCCATTGTCTCACCACCATCACAGGAAAACATTTCTTCCTAATATTTCATCTAAATCTACCCTCTTCCAGCTTAAAACCGTTACCCCTCATCCTATCACTACACTCCCTGATCAAGAGTGCCTCCCCATCTCTCCTGTAGCCCCCTTCAGGTACTGGAAGGCTGCTAGAAGGTCTCCTCAGAGCCTTCTCTTCTCCAGGCTCAACAATCCCAACTCTGTGGCTATGAGGGAGCAACGGATGCTATCTTTACTACTTCAGATTCCAGATGCTCTCAGCACTAAGTCTAGTACCAGAATCAGCTTTTCCAGGACATTTTTACACGTCTGCTTTCGGTCACTAAGGACATCTCTCTGCTTCATCAGAACACGGTAACGGCTGAAGAACTCTTGGTATGTCCACCTGTCCCAAAAACAGAGACAACATCAGTCCCAACAATGAATAATTCTCTTAAAAAGAAGAACTGCCCCTGAAAGTAATCTAAAAAGCAGCAAACACACCTGGAGGGGAAGCCAGCTGCACTGATGCGGATAGTCTCCAGGACACCACAAGCTCTCAGCTGCTGCACTGCCCGCTTTTCATCAAATCTACATAAGAATAAAAAGAGCCTGTGGGTGTGGGGCAAGTTTTGCCTTACACGGGACCTCTGGCCCTGCGCACAAGCAGGACAGGAGTGGAATGGAGGGGGAGCAGAGGTGGGATGTGACAGGTGGTTAACAAGTCCAGCTAGTGCTTCTGCAGCTCAGCAATAACAGGGGACAGACAGCTCAACCAGGGAATTGCCTGAGCCCTTTGGCTGCTGCAAGCTGCTTGTCCTGTCCTGCTTCCCGCTGGCCTGCCCAATAGCCATGGGAGTCTTCGTGTGCCCAGATTTTAACGAGACTTTTGAGAAACGCCCTAAGCAAGTTCATATATGAAAAAAAAAGATAAGGAATAAGACACTGGAATTGGCCAAAGCAAATTCCAGCAAATGTCAAATGAACTCAAGGAGTGCAAACTGCCAGTCACATTTAAAACAACTAGCAAGGGTATTTTTCCTCATATATCACCATAAACAAAAAAAAAAGCGTCAGGAAGTATTTCTCCCTCTGTTCATCTCAAAACATCTCCTGCTGCAAGTACACATACACACGGACAAATGAGTCCATAACAAGGAGAAGGAGACACACTACTTCACTCCTGAGTGAGCAAGGTTTAGCAGAACATCGATCCTCTGAGGCTTTGGGCAATTCCCTCCCACGCACAGGCTATAGGAACCATACATGAACCAGCTTACGTGAACGGAAACTTGAAGTCGTTAGGCTTAATACAGCGCACGTAGTGTGGAGTTGTAGCGTTCAGGGTTTCCATCAGCAGGTGAAGAGAATTTCGAAACTTTTTGAAAAAGAAAAAGGGAAAAATATCAGGGAACAGCCTCAATAAGCTCAGTCACATTTGAGATAACCTCAGGAAGCAGACCTAGGGTTATTTGCTTATTTGTAGTGATGCTTCCGGTAATAAACACCCGCTTGTTTTTGTTACGGCAACAGATGTTAGCTTCAGATACCATCTTTGGATGAATTATATCACAGTGAGACTTCTAAATATTATGCTTTACAAGAGTAAAGCTCCCATGTCGACATGTAATAAATTACAAAAACATGGGATAGACTGAGTTATTTTCATCTTTTGATTGTCTTATCTACCCTAATCTTTGTCTGAGCCATCTCTTCATGACTAAACTTCATGGCATATTACTAAATAACCATTTAATTTTAAATAAATTTTAAATCAAATTTAAAATCAAGAGTGGTAAAAAAAAAGTATCAATTTCTTCAGCTCCACTGATTCCAATGTCAGATCTAATGAAGAAAACTGTGGAAGTCCAATATCTGAGAATTTTATGAATTTTACTTTTAAAGGTGTATCAGGATGACAAATACCTAACGTACGCAGTATATATTTCCAACCGCAGAATACCCTAATAGATAGAGAAAATCATGAAAACATGTCTTAAATGTTTTAAACGTATTTATATGGATTTCCCTCTTTATGTTGAACTCATGATTCTAAGCCAACCTCTATTTCTACACAGAATATGATAAAAATCACTTTTGTATTAGCTTGCTTTAAAATTTATAAATCAATATACATGGCTGATTGATAGGAGTGGTATGAGAGTACCCGTAATGCTTCAACACATAGTTTCAGTCTGACAACACTGCTAGTCCTCTACCAGCCTCAGGACATTGTCTGTTTGCAAAATCAGAAATGAAGTTCAAATTAAAAAGATAAGTGGACTAGGGTTCTCTTGCATGAACTGCAGAAGATTGGAATTTGCAGCCTGTACCACAAACACATGCCAGGCAGATCTGCATTCTGTACAGTAGAATGAATAAACATTCCTATTCCCAGCCATAGCTTAACATAGCTTGCTTGGGGAATGTTATAGAGAAATTAAGAATATCAAAATCAAACATTCTCTGTATTCCCTGATTCTCTCTTAGCAGTGTGACTAGCTCATGACACCGCACAGACACTCTGCTAACGTCTTTGTTAGGGGACTGACAACCATCCAAAGCAATGGACAAAGCCCAAGCATTTTTGGTGATTTTATCGGAACTCTGAGCACCCAAGAGATGTGGCTGGTTCATCTTCAAGAATTGGTAGGGGACCCTGATACAAAGAACTTATGTTCCCTGAAAGCTAATTTATATTCCAGACTGTCCTCAGTAACATAAAAAGAGTTATCCACACAGATCTCCTGGAAGCCCCAGGCAAAAGAAGAATGCCACTACTTGCTAGCAAAGTGGTACAGGCTGGCAAGTAGATAAAAATTGAGTACTGAAGTGTCAAAAAAGTTCCCCTTGGCTCCTATGTGTAGGCTGAGGTACAATCTGTCATATATAAAGCACTGACTGGAGACATAACCATCTTGAGGAAACATCTGTTAAATCTGTTGAGTGGAAAGTAATAAAGAAGTGAGTCCTCCAGCCATACTGATCTGCATACTTCTAATTCTGGCACATACATGTGGGTATTTTATGTTTAGCCCATTGACAACTGGAATCAAGTTTTCTGGGGACTGAACTCCCATTTTTGATTTGAGTCAGACAATGCGGCACCTGATCAAAAAGATCCAGTATAAGATCTTGAAAGCTTATCAGCATCCAGCATTTGAAAAACATGAGTTTTGGTTTTGGTACACAGTAAGAACTGAGCTCCCTGAAATTGTGGCCCAAGATGTATTAGTAATTAGGGTACACTTGCTCCAAACTGTAAGTCACAATCAGCTGCACCTGTCTCAAAATCCCAAGGGATCCCAAGAAGCACCAGCACACCCTGACACCTATGAGACAGAGGGAGGTAGAGGGAGAGATTATTTAATAGAGCTGCATCTTCAAACTCACCTGATGTCCCACAGTTTTCTTATGCTCCTTGCTAGCTTGACCTGGCCTGGCCTTGGCTGGTTTTACAGCAGTTCGAGACAAAGGCACGCGCCCTGAAGGGGTTGCTGACGTGGGACTGAGGACCTTCTCCTCATCCTGGAATAACTCTGGCAGCAGCTTAAACTGGTTTAACAGCAGAAAAATACAGAGGGTAAGAATCCAGCAAGTGATTGCTAACATTTGTGCTTAAGGTAGTTAGAATCCAGGCTCAGTTTTTGTAAGCACTGGGTTTGTGTTGAACTCCACATGGGGTCAAATGCAAAAAAGCATTCCAGCGAGTTGTATAGTGAGTGGGCCACGATTTAACACTAGAGATTTTGTGGGTTTGATCAGTGAGTCTCCTTCTGAAGATACAATTCTGATTTGAGGTTTTTTTTCATAGAGCCAGCAATAGCTTCCAGGAGAAACTGTTAGATACTGACAGCAGTTTCAGAAGTACCAATTGCAATTATATATGGCTGCTTTGATCTAAGAAGAAACAACAGGGTCCTCTCATATTCTAGTGGTGCATCAGACTCCTTTGTGGCTGAAGGATATCTAGGACGCTGAATAACCCAGCAGCAGGCAACAAACAATATTCCTGCTTTATCACTCTAAATTGAAATAATCAACCTAAAAGAGGAATCATCAACTAAAAAAAATACATTAGCCAAATTTATCTGACTGAAGATCTACTCTCAGGCCAGTGGAAGTGGAGGAAAAACCTGAAACATCTTTCCAAATATCACTCAGGGCTTCTGTTTCCCTTTCTCTAATGGCTGCAAAATACACCCATATATAATAGCTGTTTTGAAGTAACTTAAAACTAAAAATAACACCACCAGGTCTTTCTACGGACAACTAGAGTACTTCAGAAGCATTATAAGAGTAAGAAAATCTGAACTTCTCTACCTGTCAATGAATAATCTTTTATCTAGCATCTGTGCATTTTCTCCCAAGAGATAGGAGTATTCAATTTTCAGTACTAGAAAGTGCTTGGGCTAAGTACAACCTAAAAAATAAAAAAAATTGTTTTGCCTTATAAAACTTGGTGAGCATGCACAATATCCAATGAAACATGCTGCGCAACAAAATGGTACTTGTGCTCTGTGGTTGCGCCAGATGGGCTAGCAGAAGGCGTCAAACGTTCCTCAGTCGCATCCAGCACAGCACTCCAGCACAATGTAATGACTGTGAATGCTACAAAGGTATCCCAAATTCCTGAACTAAAAAAGGAACCACAGCCTAGCTTTATCTCACCTGGGTCTGCCGGATTAGGAGCACAATCACCTTAGATTACCTCTGTAGCTGGTGGAAGAATGATATTTCCAGAGGGTGATTTAGTCTCTCTCCTTCCACTGCCTCAACAAAGAGTTCAGGATGATCGGGCCACCACCACCCCATTCAGCTGCCCGCGGTCAGACAGAATGCGTCGCTACGCACGGGCATCTGAGCCAAGACTTCTCATCCCATACAGAAACTTATTTGAATGCAATATGCTTTGTCTGGAACTCCTGATACTCTCACACACCAGGGGTGGGAAGTGTCTGGACTGCAGATGGATGAGCTCTTCTAAGCTATCAGTATATAAGCCTCATTCCCCTTTTTCCAACCCTGGGAAAATCTGCCTGTAACAATGGGCAAGGGCATTTCAACGGCGCCGTTTTCATAGGCACTGCCTCAGCACTGCATGCAGAAGAAAGGAGCAATGTATGGCCTTCTGCAGCAGAGCTCAACACAGGAGAGCATTGCTGAGATGATCCACACTCTGGGGGCACTCATGATTTCGTCTGGCTTTGGTTTTTCGTATCTTATCAATTTTCTTTGTTTAGCACAACACTAGGAGCATTCAAAGAGAGGGAAAACACTGATCAAAGGGCAGAAAATTCACGTGGTAGAAGACAAGCAAGCAAGCATTTTTTCCCCGTAATTTTTTCAGATGACTTAACAAACATGCTGCTAACAATCCTACAGATAATTTCTCTCAATACAGAGCCACAACAGAAGATTTTAACAACATGCCAGTAGCAAGCACAAAAGCTGAGGACTGTTCTATTGCTTTTGTGATACATGCATGGAAACTGAACTAGTTCAAAGAGGTCCTGTGGGTGGATTTATAGCGAAGGCCAAAATAAACTGCTAAACACTACAGTGCCTGCCAAGAGCAGTGTGTGTCATGCACTTTGGAGAGCAAAGAAGCATTTGAGCTGTATGTGAGAGTGGGCATGGGCAGGATGACAGATGATGCATTCCGTTTAGAATTACCTTCTGTTGAATGTGCACAGCAAACCCAGAAAACAGCGACAACAAAAAAGAACAAAAAAATCAGAAATACAATACCACTACAATTACTAACAAAGAGGGCCTGCTGAAAAATAAAAATGAAACATTCTTCTTTTGAAAATCCATTCTCTTCACAGTTGCAATTTTTTTTTAAAGCACTGGTTTTGGTAAAATTTACCATTGCGGAAACCCATGTTGTTTAAGTCCTAGTGTTTAAACTGAATTGACTCAACCTACTGAGCCTGCCTGAGCTGTTGTCATGCTCCTATGGCGGCTACGTCCCCATTGTCCCTTACTCACTGGACTGCATCCCCCGGAGCAGCCCTGCACAGTGCACTGCCACGCCACGGCAGAGCTAGAGCTACAGAGGTGGCTGGTCCCTGCCAGTGCCCCGAGGATGCCACCTGCCTCCCACACACACACCAACTGACTTCTCTCAAACCACTTCAACACTTCTCTCAGTGGAAAGCCTGCTGTGGTTTTTCATTATACTACATGTTTTAATCCTTTAGCTTCATATATCTGCTCAGAATAGAAACAGAAGAGAAAAATGTTGGTTTTCCTAATAGAATAGCATAATTTAAAACAGCCTGTCCTTGATACCCAGCTTCCCAGGCCATTAGAGCTGGCAAATTCCCAACAGCCATCACAACGCAATGTCAAGTTAATTGCCTTTACATTTCAGAAGAGCACAACTAGCATTTTTGCTATTAAAAAAAAAAAAATGATGCCACTGAAGGCCTGTTCTATAACATTCCCTCACACAGTATTTTTCAATTCAGATGTCATCTTTCTTTCATAGATATCAAGAAGGTAAGACTCTATAAATTCTGGCTTATGTCCTTAGGGTCTATATGTTTCATTCCTCTCTCATTTTGCTTTTGGAACAGAATTTGTCTCTCTTCCACAAATTTTCAACTGTCAGGCCATAAAGAAGGAGTTTGTTTTCCAATTACAAAATTAAGGGCTTAAATGTCAAGCCTGCTTATACTACTATAGTATTTTAGAAGTCCTTGATGCCTTTATGGAAAATACAGCAAAGTTTTGTGAAAAGTAAAAAAATAATTAAAAAAAACCCCAAAACACAAAAAAAACAATCAAAACACCAAAAAAACCCCAAACCACTACACAGTGAAACCGGGGGCTAAACATAGACGGTTCTTACATGGAGCAAAATTATGCTACAGGACTTTCTGAACTCATACAGATAAACAAGTAAAACACAAACTATGTTCAGTTCCAGTTTCCAGTTGATCTGATACTACAGGAGAAATATTTCCTAGGTTTATATGAAATTTTATATGACCCTTAAATCAAGGATTCATAACTGTAAAAGAAGAAAAAAAAAAATCCTTATACTAACCTTACTGGACTTTAGGACCTTAATTTGTTCTTCATAAACTGTGTCTTTATTCTTTTCCAAAAAGCCTTCACATTGATATTCCACCTGAAAACCATAATTTTACAAAAAAGTAAGTACTAGAAGTGTTTAATCAGAATATTTGGCATAGAATTCACCAGCTACAACATTCATATTTATACTAGATAATTTTTGCGGATGTTGAAAATATCAGCTCCCAAGTGCATCTTTGTTAAATACATTTTAACAAAGTTAAATAAACGTAAAGCATTAAAACACATAGAGATGAATACAGTTATGCCTTATACCACATATATTTCACTGCTGAGAGATGCTTGTGGTAAGACAGCATGATTGAATGGTTACAGTAAAGGTGAAGGATCAAAGCATGTGTTGCACATCTCCTTCACTGAAGTTATCTGGGCTGCAAAATAGTGAGAAATCCAGATGCAACTAAGAACAAAGTATCTCATTTTATCGCTGAGAGGTAGTAAGTAGATCTGCCTGTAGCTTATTATGAAAATGCCTCATTTGTACTCAGAAAGACTACCTTTACCAGAAGCAATAGAAAGTCTGAATGTTGTGACAATACATGACATTCTCTACCACAGGGCCACAGAGCCTCCTGGACCAAAGCACAGCCAGAGTATCAGATAAAAACCTCGTATTTATTTCACTGTCCTAATCAAGGCTGAACAAATCTCGAAAAATATTAATTATTAACTAACATAAGCATGCTAACTGTCATGAAGTGTCTCATGATAACTCTTCAATCTTGCATCAGCAGAAGTGCAGACTATAAAATACAGGAGCAGACCCTTAGAGCAATTTTGTTCTTTCAGAGCAGATAGACTGCCAGCCATCAGCAGCCCCTCTTTCAGTACATTTACTGGTGCTTATGCGATGACACTATACCCTGAGCTGCAAAACATGTCAAATAATTCCTTGGTGGGAAGAAGGCAGAGGATCTCCCCAAGGTCTCTCCCAGCTGAAAGCCCACTCTGAACATCACCTCGGTACCATTCACGTTCTTACTGCGGGAGACGATGCCACGAGAGGGCAGCAGAATCTCTGCCTTCTCCCAGAGAACATATCAAGGCACAGAAGCTACTAACCTGCCAGCTACCACTTTATTTTTTCCTTCAAGATGTCTGCATGCATTCACCTAAGCACACAGGAAGGCATATAACGCTTGACACAGACAGCACATCAGAGCTTAGAGCTTTGCCAATACCTGCCTGGAGCTACTGTCAGCTTTCCTTGGCCCTCACTGCTCAGACTACGCATAGGAAAGCCTTGTTTTCATATATCAAAGTTTAGCCTAACGAACAGTATATGAAATATTGACTAAATCCTTCTTATTCTCTCATCCACCAAATAAAACAGAACTCATGAAAGAGTTACAAAGGTTTTCTTGCTGTTTTTGTTAAGGTAACACTAGATGCAACAAGAATAGGAACCCTCTTCTGCACATAAATTCAAGAGTCCTCGAAGAAATCATGTGGAAGCAAATAAAGGCCTCCAACCCCCATGTCAGCACTTACAAATCTACTGATAAGAATTCCAGAGCTTCTCCAAATTTTTTTCAACAAAGCTGACAATACTCTGAGGCAGCTTCTTTGTTTAACAGCACAATTATCTTAAACAGGATGCTTACATTTTTTATCGTATTTTAACCTAAGGAGTTGCTCAGTTTGATGACACATTGTGAGAGCTGAACCATGTATGCACTCCACTGAGATACCCCCGTCCAGTTTCCTAGAAATAGCTGTTCACTGACCAGAAGTGGCGAGGGCGGGAGCAGCACATACTGCTCCAGCGATAAGAAGGGTGTGTTAGCCTCTTTCATGTTGGCACAGTAAGATGGCAGCAAAACCAACATTGTTTTGTTGTTGCTCATTAGCTAAAACTACAGTGAGACACATGATTTTCCTATTTTGTGTATTTCTCTAGCATAACCAGAACTGATACAGTTATGCTGTGAGTTGCAAATACACTAAGCCGTCAGGTTTTGAAAAAGGATGGTTGGTGGCTACAGGATGTGACAGGAGTCAGGAGCTCTTGTTTGTGTTCCTGGCTCTGCACAGCTGCAAGGTCAACTTTCTTCTCCCGATCAGGTGCACAGGCAGGCACACATTCTCCAAGAAGCCGAGTAGAGCCAGGGATGCGGCTACCCAGTCGCTGCCTGCAGCAGCCGG
>NW_010117394.1:44788-46766 GCF_000699245.1 Pterocles gutturalis
CCAGCCACTGAAAGAGAGAGGTACTGGAGGAAAAGTCCTTACCTTGTCAGCAAAGTGCTTGATGATAAAAGCCTTATTTGACAAACGTGGTTTTTCAAAGAGGGCACATTTATTCAAATGAGTATTGTATAGTTTTTGGGCCCAAGTGTCATCTGAGCCTTTTGGCATCTACAGAAGAGAACACACAGCCATTTAAAATGTCTCAAAAACTTTTTAGTAGCAAAAGAAACTAAGAAGACAGAGGACAATACTTTGTGGTTTGCTTTCAAACTCCAACTCCTCAGATTTCCAGCACTGCCATAAGCAAGGCAGCCAGTAACTGGCTATGCACTTGACTTTCTAACACTCTGGACTGAGCATAGCCCAGCAGCAGGTGTAGCTGCTATGTGACACATACAATGCTAATAACACTTGCAGTGTCACACAACTGAGGGCAGGGATCCAAGAAGTATGTTATCTGACTGAACAGCATCTCAGCAGGTCAGAACTCATCCACCACCATTAGAGATTTATTGAGATGCTTTGTGACACGCAAGAACCCCAAGCTGGGTTTCCACTCAAGCAGACACCACATGCCATCCCCTGTACATGGTTTGGTATAAATTGAACTAAGATAAAAGACGAAAGGTGAGGCACCAAGCAAGAGGCAATTTGGAGAAATCTGGAAATCTGTACTTGCTACACTCAGGAAAGAGAAAGTTGCCAGAGTGAAAACAAAGGTTGATCAGAGACCAGAAAATATACAGATACATGATAGAGAGGACAGGAAGAAAGCATGACTAAGACCATTTTTTCTCCTCCTCTAACTGCCAGTTCTGTTTTAACATTCTCCAAATCCTTTCAACAGCAGAGTGTCAAAATGACGGCTGTATGCAGATGACTTTTTCCTGTGAAGCCCCAGAAGCAGGATGGCTGATGACATCTTTCTCTATGAAAGCCCTTGAACACATACATACCTTGCACTCCTCATCCAATAGATCCAGAATTCCCATTTTGGCCTCTATGAGGTTGATGCAAGGCTGATTGTCATAGAAATCTATCAAGGTCCATGGAATTTGTTCCTTCATATATTCTTCTTGTTCCAGCTTAAAGACATGCTACAGCGCAAAAAGAAATCAGTTTTCTATTAAATAAAATGCATAATAAATCCATCAAACTCTCACTTGAATTCATCTTGGCACATTAATCCAGGCTGTTAGGTGACACACTAGTTCAACCGAATAAACCCTTTAACAGGTAAGTGTATGAAAAATAAATTAACCGGTTTTCCTGGCCTAAAAACAACAGACTAAATTAAAGTACTCATCCATATTCTCTGCAAATAAGGTCTATTTTTTCCTATCTTTTTATTATATTGTCTCACAATTACTATAAGCTCTTTTCTCTTATTAAAAAAACAACACAAAACCCAGTAGAAGTCTCAAGTGCAGGAATAGCAAGTTATAAAGTGCGATGTGCCATGCATTTATGAGTTTGAAGTTATAAATACTGCTCTATTTCAAGTAAAATTTCACTATAAATACTTTTGTGTCTCCTTGTAAAAGAACAGAGCTCCATTTTCTCTTAAATGGCCGCTGATTTTTTCCTAAGATGACTCATTGCATCAAAATTTACTCTTCAGCAAAAACCTGCAAAAATTACTCCAGCAGTAATAGCACAAGAAACCCTTTAAGCAAAATTTTGTGAAAGATTTATCTGGTACGAACATCAATAACAATGTAATTGTATATTTATTCAAAAATATTATCACAAAAAACCTGCACAGCTTTAATGGAATGTGCGTACGAGATGAATTAAAACTTCAGGAAAAAAAGATAATAAGATACTAAAGCAGGCAAGCTGTGGTCTTAATAGCACAAGCACTGTTTTCAAAAACAAAAAGACTGCTGATTCCAGGTATTTTAAATGATGTTTTATCTCCCATTTAAATTTTAATGCAGATGTGCCGCTGTGGCAGGCAGCGCGGGGCTCAGAGCAG
>NW_010117395.1:0-416 GCF_000699245.1 Pterocles gutturalis
ACTCGCAATCGGCCGCCGGGGGCTGCGGCAAAACCTCACGAGTGCAAATCGGGGTGGGGTTGGGAGTAAATTAAAAATAAATAATAATAACTAAATAAATAAATAAGATTTTAAAAATCTCTAATAAGACCTGCAAAAGTGCTTGGGTTAACTCGAATCTTGTTTCCCAGCGTGTCGCCTTCGAGGCTGGATGGTTTGGGGGTAACGGGGGGGAAGGTGCGGAAACTGGTTTTCCCTGCAGCCCCGTGTGAATCGAGCTGAGCCCTGGCACTGCGAGGATGCTCTGCTGAGCACCTGGGGGCTGAGCATCACCCGGAGGCTGAGCATGACCCAGGGGCTGAGCATCACCTGGGGGCTGAGCATCACCCAGAGGCTGAGAATGACCCAGGGGCTGAGCATCGCCCAGGGGCTGAGCA
>NW_010117396.1:0-348 GCF_000699245.1 Pterocles gutturalis
CCTGTCCCCATGTGTCCCCAGTGTTCCCCTGCGTCCCCCCCATGACCCCGTAGCCCAGTCCCCATGTCCCCAATGTCCCTGTGTCCCCATATCCCTGCCCCCATGTCCCCTCATGTCCCCATGTGTCCCCAATGTTCCCCTCTGTCCCCCCCACGACCCCGTATCCCAGTCCCCGTGTCCCCCAATGTCCTCATGTGTCCCCAAGATCCCCATGTCCCTGTCCCTAATGTCCCCAAGGTCCACCCATGTCCCCAAGATCCTCCTGTCCCCCCATGTCCCCTGTCCCCATATAACTGTCCCCATGTCCCCCTGTATCCCCCATCCCAATGTTCTCATGTCCCCAATGTC
>NW_010117397.1:0-877 GCF_000699245.1 Pterocles gutturalis
AGACCTACAGCCACTAAGCTTGGGAAAGTCACAAGGGGCAACGGGACACTTTTTCCCTTGCCTCCTACTGAAATGTCAAGTAAGACTGAGGAGAGATTGAGCTCATCTCCTTACAGTAAGGGAACACACCTGAACTACAGAACCTCACATGAGAGAGTAAAATCAGTTCCTATAGAGCTGATCTCTGGAACAGATACTCTGGGGCACAGTAATGACTGGCATACAGTGACTGGAACTACGTCCAGTTCAGACAGAAATGATAAATGCACTAGTCATAACACAAAACTTGGTTTGGGCTTTCTTTCCCGATGTCCAGCCCAGCTGCGTAGCTGCAACATCAGGGCCGTGCAGACTGACAGTACTGAGGGCAGCAGCACACCACCACAGAAGTCCCATCTGTTGTACAAGGAGACGCAAACACAAGCACATGAGGGACGCTGCTTTGGATTAGGTCCATCACCCAGTTCCCACACTTACTCTCTCCACACCATCTACACATGCCCTCACAACACTCCACACCCATAACATCCAGGGACTGATACAAGTACACCCTCCAGAAACAACACTTTCACGCACCAGCGGAATGGTCATGATGGGCAAGTGCTGCATCGCCACCATTCGACTAAGGCAGCAAACCCTGGGCTTCAAATGCAACCACCTGCAAACTGTCCGAAAGAGCGTGCCACCAAGGGCTGCTGTGTACTTACATCACTCGCAATGTCTCTGGAAGCTTTAGCAGCCTTGATAGGAATGGCATCCTCCCGCATGTCGTAGCCCTTCTTCTTCTCTTGAAAGCTTGTACATTTTCTGAAAGAAAAACAAGCACGCCCCTCAAGCAACACTTCTTCCGGGGCCACTGCACTGTCCAGGGACCCAC
>NW_010117398.1:0-542 GCF_000699245.1 Pterocles gutturalis
TTTTTTTTTTTTTTTTTTTGCCAGAACAAATATTCTCTACATTGTATTAACCTGTTCTGATTTAGCAGTCTGTAGCTCCCAGCCAAAAATGGTCTGGAAACCATGTTTCAGAGGGACAAATCTTATTAGGATAGCAGAAGAGCTGCTTTTGTATTACGACAACAATTCATTACCTTTCTTATGGGGTCTGGTCCTGCAAATCCTCATCTTACTGGTCCCAGTTAGTTTCACTGGGACCACTTTTTGTAGTAAGACAGAATTGGCAGGATCAGGCCACTATGAGGGCAAAAGCACAACGTAATTTCTTCTAATAAATTTGGGAAAATTGTGATGAAAAACAAACAAAAAAGCCGTGATACTGAAAGAGTTTTACATAACATAAGGATGTTCATGGAACTCACTAATATATAAAATAATAGACTTTTACAGCTCAATATTACCATGAGATTCTAAGGTGGGGGGAAAAAAAAAAAAAAAGGAAAGGAAAAAAACCTAGAAGTATTATCCAGTGTAGCACAGATTTGTACTGAAAACTTGCAAGT
>NW_010117399.1:0-8729 GCF_000699245.1 Pterocles gutturalis
GGCAGACACACGCACATGCATTAGACACGGCTGTAACCACAGGCATTAACACTATAACAGACAGTTCTCAGCCAGGAGCAAGAGTGCCCCGTCCACGAGGAAGTGCTGCAGCCCTGGCACAAGAAACTGGCATTTTCAGCTCTTACGCTGTACGTGATGAATTGACAAGCTGGTAAGAAGATTGTACTGATCTCATGTACTATCGCAGTCCCAGGTCCTGGAAGCATGTTCCCTGCAGTCTTTGAAGAACACGATGCAGAGAGGCGTCCCACCTCTTGACAAGCCCAATGCTCCAATCTGGGTAGCCCCGTGCTTCCCAGGTCACGCTCTCGTTCCCAAAGGGGGTTGATTCTTACGTGCTTTATTGCCTTCCAGTGCAGCTTTCCACCCATGGCCCAAATCACACTTCAGCTAGGAAGTCACCTCTGTCCTGCTCATTTAAGCCAAACCTGCACTTAGAAAAGGCAGGTGATAGCACACGAGGGAGGGCAATGCTGCTTAAAGCTTGAAGGCAGGAGCACAGATAAGCTTTCCAGCTCCGTGACCTTGCACCACTCGTCCCCCCCCACAGCTGTTCCCTTGACTAAGGGGGTGAGAATATTGTTTTCTCATCTCCAAGGCGGAGGGAAATCCATCCATCAACATCTATCAGATGTTCTGCGATCTCCAGCAGCAGGGAGGGAGGGTACAGCCTGCAGTCATCCAATATCCAAGATCAGTGCCAGGGAAGTAACGCTGCCCTTGCGCCCCTGCCGCAGCAGGAAGCACAGGAGGCAACAGCTTCCATCACTGCAAGGCCTCAGGAAATATCCCCGCAATGACATGTGGCCTTGCAACCAAGAGGAGTCACAGCAAGTGGTGGCCCTAGGATCTCCAGTACAGGAGAAAGGGCTTTCTGTAGCCTGTCCCACTCCTTTCCAGACATAGGGGACCTGCACAATGCCAACCCAGAGGTGCCGAGGCCCTGCTAGGACCTGACATAGCCCAGCTGCTGCTCCAGCAGGTCAGCACAGAACAGCCCTGGGATCAGCCAAAACCCGTAAGCTCTCCCTAATGCCCTGCTGCCTCTCGTGTCCTGCAGCTGGAGACCCCAGCCAGGCAGCGCAGCAGATCTCACAGATCTGCCATATGGCTCCGGGAGCGCTGCCACGCAGAGGTGCAGACAGGCTGGCTAAGAGGAGGTATTTAGGGCACTCCTCACGCTTTGTCAGGGGGGCAGGGAAAGCTTTGGTGGGGAGGTCTCAAAGGAAAAGACCAGTGTCATACCAACATAGAACAGCTGGCATAACTAGAAGCTTTGTTCCCCAAGACCGCATCCATGGGATTGTGACCACAGGGCACCAAGTTGGCCAGCTTGAAGTGTCCTCTGGATCCCCCACCCAGAGATACAAGGGTCTGAGGCCAAGTGGGCAGAAGTCACCTTCTGGGGCTGCATTTGAATACTGCAGCAGAAGAAAGCCTGGAGCTGGCAATCCCTCTCTTCCACTCTCCCTAGTGTGCTAAAGGGTCCCCAGTTCCCCAGCCCTGAAAACGCCTCTCATGCTTTTACTGGGTCTGGCTGGGAGGTGATTTTCCTCACAGCAAGCCAAATGGTGTTAGAGACACAGGGAGACGAAGCACAGCCCTGTCCACTAACAAATCACAAATGCTTCACGGGGAAAGAACAGACCCTAGAGAATCAGAGACTCTTTGGAGGTGACCAAAGGTTCCCTGTTTAGCTGTAATACCTCACAGCAACAACCCAAGTAACCAGATCTCTTCCCAAATCTTCCCGGGTGATGAGATATGGATTCTGCATTAACATGAGAGAAGAAACTGCTTAACAGCACTGCCCTGCAAGCTCCGCTACTGCCCCTCTCACTCCTGGTCTCCCCATCCAGACTGCCACACACAGTGCCACTCACCTTCAGCAGCTCATACATATAAAACCGAATATCAAAGTCTGTCAGGATCTGGTACAGTTGCTGAAACAGATTTGGGGAGGGAGGAGAAAAAAAAAAAAAAAAAGAAACAAAAATAAATACTCCAGATTTGGATTAGGTTTGTTTCCTGCACCCCACCTGCCTCCAATCACTGATCCCATCCCAGATCCCCGGTGAATGGTGCCACTCCTGAGGGCTGTCCTGGTCTCAGATCTGCCAGGGCTACAAGCTAGGAAGTGCAGAAAGGACACAAGATGCTACGGGATCATTCAGACCTGTCACAACTTCTTTCCAGCAGGAGACAGGCTGGCTGGCCAAGGAGAAGGCAGCAAGCCCTTCAGGGCACGCTGGAGTTGGCAGAGATGATCTCGACTCTCTGTTCCCATGCAAAGTCATCATGGTGACTTGACAACATGGGTAACAGCATTCAGAGCAGGCAGGGCCTGGGCAAGGCTTCCAAGTGGCCAAGGTGAGGCAGGGAGAGAAAAACATTAACCTCAAGGAGCATGGGGTGGGGAAGCACAAAGGGCAGACACAGCCTTAGTAGAGCCATGGAGGCTCCCCTCTATCCTAGAATAAAGACTAATGCAACTCAACGGCACAGAAATGCTCGTGAGGCCAAGGAGGGCACAGCTGGGGCTCTCAGGGAAATGCTTGTTGCCAGCACACATTTGCCACCCTCCTCTCCTCTGCGTCCTTCTGTGGCTACTCACACAGAAGTGACAAAGATCCAGGGTGCACTTTACCCTGCACCGTGCCACCAGCACCATCAGTGGAGAACTCATCATCCTGCTACTAACATGCCAGGCCACAGCTGGCCCCAAATTTGCCTTCTGCTCTATATCTGTCATTGGCAGTGGTGCCAGCCCGATCCCATTGGGCCATGCTCTCATCCAGGGAAAGCAAAGAAAGACGCCAAGGCAGGGCAAGGAAGGACATTCCCAAGCAGTGGCAGGTCCAGAGCCCTCTGCCCTTTCTAACAAACAAGGATCATCTCACAGCTCAGTCAAATCACCTATTGCATCAGCACTGGAGCCAACTGCCCATCACGGGCACCACTTGGCAGCTTCAGGAAAAAAATCTCAGAGCAGGGGATTGAAATTCACATTCCAAGAAAGCAGCTCTGGCCCCAGATCCCCCCCCCCGGGCCCATGCTGAGATCCTGCCTTACTTAGGGCCAGCTCCAAACAGCCCCACCACCTCCAGGACTGCTCTGGGAAATCATCTGACAGCATACGTGTCACTTACACACACAGAGCTTTAACAGCCTCCAGAACACAAGCTGCATTGTGTTCTCACGAGCTGGGATGATCCTAATGCTTCGGAGCAACCCACTGAAGCACACATGCGAGCAGGGAGCAAAAAAGATATAGCCACAAGCTACAGCAGGGATAGATTTCCTGACTCAGTTGCGCATGGCTCCTATGCACGACCCAAGGGCAGCAGAGGACAGCTGAGCCCTTCCAGGAGGCTCTTGCTTAGGTAACAAACACTGGGGGGAAAAAAAGGGACACACAGATGCTTAAAACTTGTCTGAGAATCTGTTCAACTTCACCTGGCAATATTAATGCACTTGGGGAAGGAAGAGGGCAGGAGAGGCAGCGGCAGAACAAGGCTAGACCTCATTTTCCCCATTCCCTGGCCCCTTCACTGCCTGTAAACAGGGAAGGGACAGAAGGGAGGTCACTGATGCCTTTCTTCTCAGGCCCACGATGCTGCTGCTTCTCCAACTCACAGATCTCAGCAGATGCAGCCATTGGTCAACCAGCTTTTAACAGACTTCCTAGAAGAGCTGCCTGTGAAACCCAGCACCTCTGACCCTCTCGCTGTGCCAAGGCCAACAGTGCGGCCAGCAGCAACCAGGCTCCACTTGCCGCGGGGAACAGTCCCTGCAGGACCATGCTCTGTCCCACAGCCGGCAGCCAGTGAACGCAGAAGGCTCTGATGGACAGAGCAGATTTCCACTGCAAGCAGGTCCCGCACAACACCTGCCCCAAGAAGTTCAGTGAGCCCCAAATCCCCTTCGCCCAGCCTAGCAGAGGCGAGACATGCAGACATGTCCCATGCTCTGCTCTTACCACTGGCTCTCTGGAGTAAAACTCTCAGAAACATCACTGCTGGGATCACTCAGACCCAGCCCAAACATCTGCTCAGCTAGTTGCCAGCACTCAGGACCACACAAGACCTGGGCTGGTCTCCTTTGTCCATACAGAGCATGAGGAAAGACCAAACTCGCCCTCCCACCAGCAGCTTCCACCGCTCTCCAGCTTTCAGTGATATTTTGGCACACATCACGCAACCAATTGTAAACTAAACCCATTTGTACACGAGGAGACAGACGTGCTTCCCCTCTCCATGGGGCTGACAAGAGTTAAACGCTTATTCTTCTCCTTGGAGTGAGCAACACAGCTGGCTAGGTGCAGGAAGGAGCATCTGCAAAGCAAGAGGGTGGCTGCGAGGAGCTCGCAGAGGAGAGAGACACTGCTTTGGGGTTGTCCTGGTTTCCAGGCAGGCAGCAGCAAAAGAAAAGGAAACAGTTTCAAAGTGTCCTGGCCTCGGCAGCCATCCAAGGGAGAAGAATCTTTCATACTTCTGCATTGCCTATGCAGGGCAACAACTATGTTTTAAACTAACCTTGGATGTACAAGGATAGAACACAGGCACACGCTTCCCCCACTGCAACTTGCCCTGAAAATTCACCGCGGTGCATGCAAAGTGGGAGATGCGACTCGAAAGCCCTCCGTCCCAACTCCAGCAGGCTGAACATCCTGAAGCAACCCTTCATCTCTCACCTTTCTTGCCTATCTCCTATTCTTCAGCTGCAAAGCTGCTAGTGTGTTTGAAGAATGAAACAGCAAACCCAGGCCAGTGCTGCTGCTGGAGACCCGGCTCTGCCCCTTCTCTCCTGAGGGATTTGCCTCTTTGGGGCAATGAAAAGCAGCAGCTACACTCACGGACTACACAAAACACGTGACAGCTGATGCTGCTTGAAGGACAGGCATCTCATTTCTAGTTTGAAACCAATTAGCAAAAGATATTTAATTTCACTGATGGTTACTCAGTTGACTGTGTGGCTCTGCAGTGCAGCTATCACTTAAGGCAGATGACTCTGAGTAGCTTGAGTGCTCACAGACGCCAAGTAATACCGTGGATCTGAAGAGAAACACTAGCCTCGTACACTAGCTGCTGTCCTCACACAGCAGAATATGCATTTAGTTCAGTTCCAGCTCATCACCCCTGTGAGTACAGAGCTGTCACTTCCAGAGGAGACCCAGCCGGGTAATTTAAGAAAATGTAATCAGCTCTAGGGAGGTATCACCCAAGTCTCCTGTTTATACCATCATTTAAAAATAGTCAAACTACATGGAATACAACCTTGAGCTTCTGATCCAGAACCCACAGCCATGGCTTAGGGCCCACAGAACTGCAGGTTCTGCTCATGGACAGAGAGCTGAGGAACCCACCAGGCATTTTCATGGGTGCGCGGATGGGAACTGTGTCCTGCCATTCGAATGGGCAAAGGGGTTATTAACATTAAGCACAACCCAACAATGTTGAAGGAAAGAAACTGCCAGAAAGAAGACAACTGAGGAGACACCCAAGCTTATGGCCAACCACTGCCAACAGGACCGAGAAAAACACAATCCTGTAAAGCAGTCAGCAGCCACCTCCCGTACACGAGCTGCCCTGGTCCCTTCACGCACGCTGGAGCTGATCTGCCAGCGAGACGCATGGTCCTTGGCAGTACTGCTGAACACAGAGGTCAGTGCAGGTACAGGCAGCTCAGCAGCAGCCACCTCAAAACAAAATGATGAGGTCTCTGTCACCAGGATTAGCTCATGTGGCACTTAACTCCAGCAGAATTTGGCTGTGTGGGGGGCTCAGGACTGCGGAGCACAGGGTACAGTGACTGGGTGCTCTCCAGCTCCTTCACGTACAGAGGTATAGGGCAAGCCAAGACCACCAACGTAAGCCGTCCCATTTACTGTGGGTGCTCTCTGTTTGGCAAAGGCGCTTCAGAGCAAGGGAAGAGACAGCTTGGAAGCCTCTTTGGAGCAGAAGATATCCCCAAGTACCTGTGAGAAGCAGCAGCTCTAATCTGCCAGTTAGCTGTGGCCCCAAGAACCTACAGGCAGCAGAGCTCGCAGGAGCATAGCTCGAATTATCACTCCATATGTAGCTAATGAAGTTCAGGTTACAAATAAGCTCTGAACATGAACAGCCATACTGCATGCCCTGGGGGTCACGCCTGCACTCCCAAGACAAGTTATTCCTGCCTTGTACCAATCAGCATCAAAAGCATCAATACTTTCTGTCTTGGACTTATACAGCTGTGAATCTGGACTTCCTCCAGGAGCCAGGCTTTCTCCTAAGAGCCTAGAAATGATCTGCTGGAAACTCAGAGTGATTTCTAATCCAACAGGCAGAGCTGAGCACTGTTACTTCTGCTGTGTCCAGACCAATGTTGCCTCACTGACTGCAAGAGTGCCTGTGGCAGCTCTCAGCACTGCTGGGACGCCTGACCTACCACGTACTCCAAGCCCTGCATTTTTCAGTTAAGAGTCCCCATTGGCCACCAGCCTCAAGTTACTACTTAACACTCCCCTTTGTGAGCATATTTCAGTTACTGGGTGATATCTTTGATAATTTTTTCCTCTAAGGACATGACAGAGTGGTGTAATCACATTTTGATTAGGACACATGAGGTGATGCTCAGCAAGGTGTGCCACTGCCCTAGCAACCTATTTTATCTCAAGCCATATATTAAAAGGAAAAACTAAAAGAAAACAAAAAAAAAAAAGAAGGAAAAAATCTCCAAATAGAAAGTTAAAAACTTCCAGGATCATCTGTATGAGGAGTTCCTGGGTCACAAGTAGAAGCACAGAGGCACATTCCCAATAATCATGCAGCACTGGAACAGCCTGTGATGTCAATGAAGCCCAGACAAACCAAGCCTGCTTTAATTAGCCCTGAAAGGTCGCCACATAGCACTCCTCTCATGGCTGTTTACTTGATGGAGGCACCGCTCATCTCTCTGCCCAGATTCAGCATGCCAGACCAATCCCAGAGGGATAGAAACAATGCATGCTGCCTCGCAGCGTGCAGGCCTGCAGGTGAGAATGGTCCGTGGGCCAGCTGACTGGCTGCCTCCTTTCCACCAGCACCAACCCAGGGTCCTTCTCTGGGTGTTTGGTGTATCTGCTGCATCCTACAAGGCGTGTACCTACGTAACGCTCCGGCACAGACAGTAAGAAAAAAACATCATCCCATAAAGTGGAATGAAAGAGATCTCTGAACAGCGCAGGAGGGGATGACTGCTGGCTTTCTAATGGCAACTGCTCAATTAATTCTCCACCACTGACTTAATGACTTAGGGTAAAGATTCACATGTGGGAAGCAAAGATACTATGAAAATAGGTGTAGTTGCTAATTATATATTCCTTTTGTGTATCAGCTTGCTGCTGCCAGACAGCAGCATTTCAGTAGCACAGGCAGTCGTAGCTGCACTCGGACAGAAGGACCTCTGTTTCAGGAAGGAGTAACACCACCTGGAGCTCCCCAGAAACCAGAAGAGCCAGGGAATATGCTGCAGCCTCAGGCAAGCAGAAAAGCTCTTAAGATGTATTCAAGACCGCTCAGTCCCCCGCTACCAGGCCCACTGGCAATGGGAGACATGTTCTCCACCCTCTGCCACTCCACAGTCTCCAGGTCTGAAGGATTCCAGCACAAAGCGGTGTCACCTGCTCTATCAACAGCACTGCTGTAAACACAGCATCACAGCACAGGGATTAACTTGGGCTGAACACATAGCACAGCAATAATTACTAAATTGAGAGGGGAGTAGGAATATCTAACCTGTTGAACTTACTCCTCAAAGTTGGGAGGAGATTCAGCACACAAACTTTCTATTCCTTCTCTTCTAGAGCCTATTTACAGGTTTCTGATTTACATGGGGAAAGAAAGGTGAAGCTGACATAGATGAAAACTCCAAACTTCCCCCATAGCTCTCAAGGAGCATCTGACAACCCAAGCATTCTGAACCAAAATGGGAAGCCTCCCCCCATCCACACTCGGGCAGACTCACCTTAAAATCTGTGTTATTGATGTACTCAAACACCAGAGCAGGAGTCTTTGACTGCAAGAGAGAGAGAGAGTGTCATGGTTTAAAATACCCTTGACCTTTCTTTGCTCCAAGAGACACCAGAAAGCTTTTGCTTCTTGCCCAATCCTCACTGCAGAAAGCATGGTGGGAGCAGGACAGCGGGAGAAGCACAGTCCTGCTCCTGCAGCAGCCAGAGGCAAGCTCCGCTGGCACCCCACGCAGCAAGGACCAACACAGCTTCGTGGCCAGTGCTGCTCCTCCCCATGCCACGGAGCAGAGACAGCACCAGGAGAGGCAAAAGCTGTCACCAGGGGCCTCGCAGCCCATCGCAGGAGGAAGGTCAGCCAGGACTGCCAAAGCTACAGCAGCATAATTTCCTCTGCATGGCTGCCAGCAGGCTGGGAGTCACAGACGTCAGCCAGCTGCTAGTCAGAGAAAACTTCCCAGGAACAGGGTAACTGTGGCAATGCAGATGAAGAATATGACCTCTAGTCATTGGGCAGGACAGCAATCAGAAGGATGAAAAGTGCTAAATATCCAATTGCTCTGGTAGATACTTATGTTCCAGATGCCAAACAGAAGCTGGAAGGCTGTAAGTTCTGCTTTCTTACAGAAAATTTGTAGGGCTACAAAACTTAGAATCACAGAATCACAGGATGGTTTGGGCTGGAAGGGACCTTAAAGCCCATCCAGTCCCACGCCCT
>NW_010117399.1:8807-17036 GCF_000699245.1 Pterocles gutturalis
AACCTGGGCCACTGCCTCACCCCCCGCACAGGAAAACATTTCTTCCTCACATCTCATCTCCATCTCCCCTCTTTCAGCTTCAACCCGTTCCCCCTCGTCCTGTCCCTGCACCCCCTGACCCAGAGCCCCCCCATGTCCCCTGTAGCCCCCTTTCAGCACTGGAAGGTGCTGGAAGGTCTCCCCAGAGCCTTCTCTTCTCCAGGATGAACAAGCCCAACTTCTCCCCCATCAGCCGCAGGAAACTCACAGAAGGGGTGTAAAAGAGTCTGGGGAACATGGAGAGGAGCATGAGCCCATCCAGACCAACTCGCCTTAGGAGACCCTAATCAGCTGGACACCACTTGCCCCAGCTGGCATGAAGGCACGAGCACAGGCAGCACCTAACCTGAGCTAAAAGCAGAAGCTGTGCGGCGCTGCCTGCCCTGTGCCTGCAGCTGGCGGGGAGGCAAGCCCACCACACACACCGCAACGCACAGGTACCTACCACCGGATCCTTGACAGTGTCAATCAGATTAATAATGTTGGTGCCACCACGTAGATTCTCCAGAATCTTAACCTCGCGTTTTATCTTCTTTTTCTTCACTGGCTTAAATAGACAAAAGAAATTAGAAGTGAGAGTCCTTTCAGAAATTAACACTGATTTCTGACACCAATTTTGACTGGATCACATCACCTCCCCTCTTCTCTCTGCTCCCACCCTCACAAGAGAACATTTTTAGCTTCAAAGAGGAGACACACACCTTGCATGAACCAGGATTTCCCTCTCATCAGTGAAAGCCTTCCACTCATCGGGGGAAAAATCAAACCACTCCAGACAAACATAACTGTGACTCCAATAACCGTGGTTAAAAGCACCTTGGACTGCTATGTGCAAATCTCAGCACACTCATTCTGTGTTATGCATTTAGAGACACAGGATGAGCATGGCAGACCTCACATCTCAGCTTCTGTTTACCAGCACAAACCAGTTTTTCACTCCTTAATCCCTACCCATTTCCCAGCGAGTACTTTAATCCAACAAAACGATGACCTGAGAGTCTCCAACACCAAGATTTCTAGTAAACTCAGACACTGCTGTGCCTATGTGCACGCATCCTTCACAACCACCCAAGAGTACAGACTCAACTGTCCAGCATGATCTCACATACATATGCCAGGATTATTTTTAAAGCCTACAGATATTTTAAACATTTTTTGACCCCTCATTGAATCTGCACAGTCCCAGGAACTCCCTTTGCAAAGTAAGCTTTTCTCTGGACATCACCCTGCAGGGAGTGACAAAGAACAGCTGGTCCCAAGGCAGGGGCTTGGAGCCTGGGTTGGCTTTTACACTCTGCTGAGCCAGTGGTTCACTTTGGAACGATCATTTCTGTAACTAATCCACTCCCAGGACAACTCTAGCTCTGTGCCTGCTTGAAAGGAAAGGCAGCTCAGAGCAGCTAAGAGGTGAGAGTTTTAACAAGCCCTGGCTAGTGACTGGTGTGGCCATCATTTTGCGAGTCACCGAGTCGAGCAGCCCTTCATTGCAGAGCTGGAACATCCCCTCCTGCACCACCAGGACTGCTGCAGGGAGCTGCAGAGACATCCTGCAGGGACTGGTAAAGCCCTTGCCCCATCTCTGAGGTTTGCTGATGAAAACACTCCTCTTCAGACATGTAGCTTTCTAAAACATTCCCCATCTGGCACAGAGTCTGCTGTGTGAGGAGGGGAGTAACAGGGTACAAGGCACCTTACCGAAGTGACACGTTATCAGATGTTGATTTGAAGGACAAGGAGCCACAAGAGCTCAGCAGCTCGCGCTCAGTGCCTCACCTCTGCCGCAGCCTCCTGCTTCCATGATGGCTGCAGAGTGCTGATGGAGCAACCCACACTTCCCTTACAGGCAAATCCAAGGCAGTCCCCGGGTTCAGACCCCTCACAGGAATGTACAAGCAGACGGGAGAAGGAACAGAAGCTTTTTATATAGTGGGAAAATATGTCATTTATGTAAGTGATAAAATATGCTGTCTTTCTGGGCTCTTCAGGTGGCTAAAAGCTTCAGATTCGAATCCTGCCCTTCTCTTCCAAGTTAAAAGGCAGCAGCTAGACTTTCAAGCCAAAAGATGAGAACCTCAGCCTGAAGCAAAGTGCCAAAAATAACCGATGCAGGCACAGGCAGCACCAGCAGCTCCTAAAGCCACTGTGGAAAATGGCAGCAAGGCCACCGCAGCTGTCAGCCAGAGCTGGGTTCACTGGGGACCAACAGGCAGTACCCAGACACGGCTGGAGCAACAGGAGGTCGGACAGACAGGGAGAAGCAGCCAGAGCAGGGGCATGGAAACCAGCAGAAGCAAGGACTATTTCTGAACCTGAGAAAAAGATCCTTCGTTAGGGACTAATTTCATTTATGTCAGCACGGGGACAGACAGCACCCTTGCGCCGCCCACGTGCACTGATCTCACCAGAAGGCCACAATGGAATGAGAGGATGTAATTTGGTTACTCTGCTCGTCCAGTGAGACAGATGCACACACAAGCTGTTTTCCAAGAAACTTCAAAGACGGAGCTGAGCCACTTGCTGTCCTGAAGGTGCTTGCTGAATAGCCTGGCTACCGACAGACACACTGACCGGGAGCTGAAACAGTGCCTGAACACAGCCAAGAGGATGAAAAGCCCACTTGGAAATACCTTTTCCTTTGTACTGCAGTTATGTCAAGGGCCTTTTCCATCAGTTAGGTAAGGGAAGATATCCCTCCGAGATTTCCCTTTCTCCTTCCATAGCAACCACCACTCCCACTGGGGCAGAAGATGTCTTCCAGTCACTTCCACATTTCCACCTTTTTCAGCATGGGGAAAAAACCACCCTGTGTGATCTCCACCAGAAATGTACCTCTACCCACAACACACTTATTAAAAGACAGGAGCAGACAGAATCAGAGACTTTCGGAAAAACAGAGAGAAGAAAGTATTTTTTTAATGAAATGCCTGCAGATAATGATCAACAGCAGCATCTCCGACACCACGGAGGGAAGGCACTCCAGCAAACTCTCAGCAAGAGGAATGGTTAAAAGCTGCTCGTTGTTTGCACATTTTCCTGCTAAGCTGCAGCAGCGCAGAGCTCAGGCCAGGTTGTCTGCGTGTGCCTACACAACCTCCACGTTGGTGGTGAGCTGGGTCAGGGGCCCTGCAAGCCTCTGGGCAGAGCGGGGGTACGGGAAGCCCCGCTCATCCCAGGGTCATAAGCAGTGTGTCATCAGAGTGCTCTCCCTGCCTGCAGCCAGTGGTCAGGACAGGATTTTCCACCCCTAGGTAAATAGGGATGAGGTGGGGAGAAACGCCACGGGCTGAAGTAATCTCGTCTTAGAGGAAAAGCTATCGCTTGCAAGTTTGCTCAGAGAGCAATGCAGGGGAATGGAGGATTTCCCCATTTCAGATTCGCAGGAAAAAACAGTGCTGACCGCTGGCCTCCTCCCCACCCTGCACAGCTTTCACCTTTCCAGCCCAGCCAGCCGCACGCCACCTCCTACCCATGTTGTCCCACGCCATTGCTCCAGCCACAACTGCAAACATCGTCTACAACCCAAGTGCACGTCCCTGGGGCTCAGTTCTTGCTCAGTAACTAATTCCAAGCTCTTACATCTGGCAAGCCAAACACCTTGGTACAAACCACTCCAGCACACGGCCAGCACTGCACTAGAGCTCACCGTTCACAACCAGAGAAACTGGGACCAGACTCAGACCCCAGTACTGCTGAAACCACAGGCCATTGGCCACGTATCCTCCCAGCACCAGGATTAAGTCTGAGTTGTTACAACTGCCCCCAGGTCATCCGATCTGCCTCTCCAAGGATGTTGACTCCAAACACACACGGATTAAATGGGAACTCACTGAAGCTCTTATGGCCTCCAACCATCTGCCTCTCCCAGCAGGGATAGCTTCTAAAACACCAGCCCTTGCAGCCGGAGTATTTTAACAGTAGACATTTAAGGCTATTTTATTAATCCCAGGCTCTGAACAGTGACATTTCAGGTTGTGTTTCCTACACAGCACAGTCCCACTGCCCTGGGAGGGGGATTTCCAGCAGAGGAATGGAGCAAGAACCTAGACAAAATTAACTGCTCCTGAATTTGATCCGCCTGTGTTTGCAAGGCAACGTTTTATACAGGTGCAGACTCCCAACTCCATCTGTTCCCAGAGGAGAGGCATTTCAAAGCTTTCTTCCATGCTGGGATTCTCTAGTGACCAGCATGAGTCAAACCCTCCCTGCAGCCTTTCCCTCCGAGACAGGATCCGGCAGAGTCCCTCTGCTCTATGCAAACACCTACTTCCATGAAATCTGTAGAAACTTGACAGCTTGGAGACTTCTGTCAGATTTGGTTGAAATTGGCCAACCAGTGCAGAAACTATTGGGGAGGAGGAGAGGGAGAAAGGCTGACAGACAGCAAGATTGCATAAGGCTCGTTTCCATAGGAAACCAGGCTAAAAGACATGCCTCTGTTTAACCACGTCTATACTAGGAGGGGATTAATTCCTTCAACTGCAGCAGTACCCTTAAAACAACACGACTGTCTGGCTCAAGCCAGTTTTCCAGTTTCCCAGGAAATTGCTTCCTTCCTCAGGCAAACTAGTAGTGAGGTGGCTGTAGATGGTGGAGACAAAACATGCGGCTCATGGCTGTCCACGATGCTGAACACCCCGAGCAGAGGGACAAGGGCATCTCCAGCCACAGAAGGATGGTCTCTGCTGGATCTGGCAGCTCTCACACAATTGTCCCCAGCCAGACACGCTTTGCTGCAGGTTTCCCACCCTACCGGACAAAAGGATCCCATGAGGGTGCTTCAATCCACTTGGAAGTCAGGCAGAAGAGGCAGTGACAGCAGCCAGCGCTATCCCAACTGCCTTTGTCCCAAGACTGGGGAGCATCACGGGATGCCATCCCTCTGCAGAGGTGAGAAACAGCATGGGATAAATATTTGCTTTGCAATCAGGTAGATGCAGAAGGAAACACCTCTCTGTGACCAAGACATCAGATCCTGGGTCATTTTCCATGAGATCATGTACATTTGTAAGCAGGGAAGGAGTCCAGCTGCAGCAAACACCAGCTGGGAGAATCAACATTGTTTACTAAAATAAACCTTTAAATACAAAGCTGTAACCATCGCTTCCTGTCTTGAAGGAATAAATGGCTGCCTGGTTAATAATCTTTTTTTGGTTGGTTTGTAAAGCAGAGTACACTCTTCCATCAGGTGCTCCAGTTCCAGCCTGCCACAACAACCCGGGGACCCACTGCTTGAATTCAAGCAAAGAGAGAAAAAATAAACTTGTTATCTAAAGTTCACTGTGCATTTCCACACTGAAAAGTAGTGACCAGGAAGGCATGTGAAAAATGAATTAAATCCAAAGCATAAAAATCCTTTTACATCAGCCAAAAGCAGGCAGCCAGGCAGTGCATATACACCGCCAGGTGAGGAGCACATGTGCTGCTCCGAAGGAGTCACAGAAGGTGCTCTGAAAAAGAACTGGGGTTAGCGCAGCAGGGGAGAAGGTTTAGCGGTCGAAAGATACAAATCTCTGAGAAACTACAGTCATTCATTCCATCACCCCAGAAAGAAAAAGAGCTATTCTTTGCTCACCAAACCAAAAACACGATACTTCCAGTGAACGAGCAGGGAAATCTCAACACACAACATCCAGGACCAGCAAAAGGCTCGAGCGGCATCCTTAGGACAGGCATTAAACATTTAAAAGCTGGCACTAGAAGCTCATTCGTCTCTAGCAAGTATTATCAAAAGGATTACAATAATCGGCCCATAAAACCTGATGCCAATTGCTCAATAGGAAAATTGGCTTCAGAGCAGCAGTGGTTATTTTGCCAGACATCAGCTGGGAAACCAAATAATCGTATTCAAAAGAGCTACAAAATCAAGGAGCCCACTTGTGTTAACATTCTGTCGGTTGTTTGCATCTTACAATTTCCATTATGGGAACTCAAACTTTCCCGAGCTGCTCTTGAATTTTAGAAAAGAGGGGGGAAAAAACAAACCTACCCTGAAACTACTAAACCACTTTTGCTCTTTTATGTAAGTTTGGTACAGTATACCAGCACGTATTTTGAGGGCAGTGCCATTCTTTCCTACAGAATGCCTTTCCTCCCCGCATAGCACATCCCGAAAGAGCCATCCTGGAGCTTCCGGGCTGCTCACGATGCATCAAGGCTTCTGCAGCCAACTAAAAGGGAGACGCACGAGCCCCGATCCCCACCAGCTCCATTACAAGGGATGAGAACCACTCCTTCAGGCTCTGAGCTATGCCACTGCGAACGGACACCGTGCCGTAACCCACCCTCCTCGGAGGAGGAGCTGCAGCTCCGCAGCTCCCCAGTTCCTCGGGGCTAGAACACCACCGCAAGCGTTATCACCAGCTGCACCTCCAGGCCTCTGCGAGGCACCCAATACCATCTCAGCTGGTCTCAGCTCCAAACAAGGCTGGACTCTAGCAGCCAACTGTGCCAAGCTCAGCATGGGCAACTGGTGTTTAAAAGAGAAGAGCTCTGTACCCTCCTCTCTCGCAAAAGGGCTCATTTCAGGACTTGCCAGAGGAGGAAGTGGGCGAGGGAGAGCTGTCTCAGTGCGAGCAAGAGATGCAGAGAGCTACCAGGAGCAGGCATTGAACGGCTTTGGTGGAAGGTCACTGATGCAGTCAAAAGCTCCAGCCTGAGGGACCAACACCATCCAATCCTATTTCCCTGCGCAACCCCTTCCGCACACCAGCACAGGAGTCATTTCAGCCCCCATCTAGAACGTGCTGATGTATGTGGGCTCTAAAGCTTTTAGAGAGAGAAGAAAATTTACCAGAGCCACAGGGCTCCCTTCCCCAAATGGTTCTCTAGTTACTAGGGCTATAATTCGAGTTCAACACTGGAAGGACCCTGCAGCAGTTTCTGGTATGAGCAGTAGCTCCAGAGGGTTCACCCAGCCCAAAAGGCGGAACAGGGGAAAACCAAAGCCAAACAAACAAGAATGCACTTATGAAACTACGTACATGGTTGAAAGTTCCAGTTCGTGGACTCAACACAGAGGGATAAAAGCCACCGAAGGAGAAAGGGGCTATTTCATCACTGCTGCAGAACTTCCACTGCACTGGTCCCTCTCCTTGTAGCCGCATTCTCCCCCTGACCTCTGCGCGTTGTGCCTGTGCAGACAGCAACCATACGAGGAGATGAAAGTCTCTCTTCATGTGATGGGTTTAATGCTTTACAGGCAAACAGAGTGAACATAAACACACACAGGCATCAGGAAAGCGGGAGGACTCCTGCACACAGCTGCCAACATGGATGCTGTAACCTCCACCTTGAGCAGACACTCAGCTGGCGGTAATCAGTACAAGAGAAGGGGCTGTGAAGGACAGACAGTAAGTAACTTTAACAGCAGCCTTCTCACCACAAAGAATCACCCACAAAAGTTACAAGCAAGGTGGAAAGTTTATCTTTGACTTTTAGAGCGGCAACCTGCAATGCTGTTCACGTCCCCCAGAACGGAGGATTCACTTTCAAGGCACACAAGGAGACTGGCGGACACTTTGGAGCTGCATTAGCAGAAAAACAAAATGAGAAGTTCATCGAAGAGACAGCACAAACACTGCAGACTAACCTCAGTGGTCCCCCACAAATCTCTGTCTATGTGGTCAGGTATGAAAGAACAGAGCTGTGCTTTAGGTACCTACATTGGACGTAGATAATATGCGACTCACTGCAAACAAAGATGTCTTAAACTTACTTTATACATGCCAAGGAATGTCAGACCTCACCCTGGGAGTCAAACCTTAGCACCAAATTTAAGCAAGACACACAAGCACGTAGAGGACATGTTCACACATTCCCTCTTCCTGGCTTGGCCCTCCCCTAAGCATGCAGGAAACGTGCCCACAGCTGTACCGAGGCCAGCCAGACCAAAAAGCCCACAAGAGCCTCCTACGCCAGCCAGGGACTGCAGGAGCACAGCTGCTGGCTAACCCCATGCCCTACTAGCCACGAAGGGTGGGAAAGTCAGTACAATGCAGAGTCCTCCACTACCTAAAAAGATGACTTCAGCCCCACGGCTTTTTTTCCTGAATCTTTGCTCCCTGAACAGGTTGAAAAGGTAGGGAGTTGCCCTCTGCTTCACTTCCCAAAAGCTTGGGAGGATGCTTGGCAGGGGCTGTCTGCATAGCAAACCAGAGCTCCTGCCCCGCTGCTTTGCACACACTCTCCTAC
>NW_010117399.1:17053-17426 GCF_000699245.1 Pterocles gutturalis
CCTGCAGCAGAGTGAGAAGCAACCTGCTTGCTTCCCTTTCCTTTTTTTTTTTAAGAGCTGCAGAATTTTCCTGTGAAAAACTACCATTAAGAGCACCATATTTGCAAGGAAAGGCACTTGACACAAAAAATGGTAGTTACATAGTCATCTGCATGATCTTAATTCTGCTCCTTTGCTGACACATGCTATGACCACAACTAGCAGCATGAGCACATCCCATTTTCCTGCAGAATTATGCCTGGTCCTGCATTTGGGGCAGCAGATCAGAAAGGCAGTGCTGGGCACTGGCCAGGGAAACGGGGCATCTTAGAATCACAGAATGGTTTGGGTTGGAAAGGACCTTAAAGATCGAGTTCCAACCCCCTGCATGGCC
>NW_010117400.1:0-2193 GCF_000699245.1 Pterocles gutturalis
CGGCTCTTCCGCCCGGCGGTGCCGGGGCCCTGGCCGGGGCTGCTCGCCCCACCCGGCAAGCCGCGTAGGAAGTTGGCTCTGTGAGCTGCGGAGGCTTTCCTGGATCTCCTCAGCTAAAAAAGGCTGGGGATGTGGAAGGGGGAGAAAAAAACCAATGGAAAGAGCGCGCTAGTGTCGCACGCAGTTGCCTTAGGGATGTGTAAACCAACGCGGTTTCACTCACCAAAACTTGGCATGCAGGTATATTGGCAAATATTAGATAGCAATCTAAATAAATGGATGTGTCGTTACAAGTAAGTTTATTTCAATCAGCTTCTGCAGCTTTTTTTTTTTTTTTTTCTGTAGGCTCATCTTCCAACTCTGCATTAGATCAGTGAGTAAACCCATCCTCTATCACTGACCAACAACAGGTCTTGCCAGAGGCCTGACAAAGGGACCTAACTGTACGTGTCTTCTCTGAGATGTATCATCCCATATCTAGAATTTATCTGACAATGATCCCAGAGCCAAGTGAACCTCGTCAGCTTTTTTTCTGTCCCTGCCCGGGACTTCATGTTTTCCTCAGTCTGCTTTCCCTCTTTGCACTTGCTTTGTGAGGGAAAGAAGAGAATCTGCACTGACTTCAGCTTGGAGGCTGTGGCTTCTCTGCCTAGACAGCCCTTTTACCCAGCTGCAGAGAAGATACCAGTGACTGCCATTTGCTCTCCCAGGAACACAACAGGAAAAGCCTGTACAGCAAGCAGCCACAGCAATACTTTCACAAAGCTCTTCACAGTAGCTGTTTTCAGTACTCTGCGTTGGCTGAGCACTGCTAGCTCTGTCCCTCTGCTGCTAGGTCAGCCAAGAGACAAGGAAACAAAAACAAGCTCTTTCTAGCACCACCTTCCTCACCAAGAAATACATGCTTACTCCTCCCCTATCTGCACAAATGCCTCCATTTCTGGCTTTTGCCCGGTGGCTTTCTTCTCGCTGGAGTCCTGCTGTCCCAAGTTTTCTGAGCAGTGATTCTGCCACAGCCTAAGGGAGCAGCAGAGTGAGGCTGCCCCAGGGGAAGATGAACTGGAGGTGGCCAGAGCCAAGGCGGTGGCCCTCACCATCCTGGGCAGAGTTCTGCAGTGCCTGGGCAGGGCAGACAGAGCAGGCACTAGTGGTTGGACCCACTGACATGCCCAGACAAGGTGAGGTGACAAACCAGGTACGAGGTCCACCCAGGGAGTCCAGGCAGGAGTAGCAGAAGATGATGCCAGGAACAGGACTGGAAACACAGGTCCAAGGTCCACCCAGGAGATGGGGCTGGAGAGAGGAACACCTGCAATGTAGCTGGGCAGGGACTGAAGGCCCTGGGCTGAGTTGAAATGGAGCTCCTGCCCCATGGCAGGGTGTGTTGTTGTTGTGGGACCAAGTCCCCAAGTGAGCCAAGGTCATCAAGGCCTTAGTGCACTTAGACTCTGGTTCTCCTATGGATATGAAGTGGCATGTCTGGGGCAAAGTCCTTCCTAACTTGACACCGGTGTCTCTGCCTCCTCCTCTGCTCCTGGTTTTGGCACAGGGGAGGCACAGCATGGCCCTGCACATTGTGGGGCTACAGCAGAGGTCAGCAGTGTCACTGGACCCTGGGAGAAGAGGCACTTGGTCCTGATGTATGGGGAGGAAATGTCTGGGGAGAAACAGGAGTGGGTTGCAGAAAGGTGACACCTAACTGAGGGGATGCTAGTGGATCCCACCGTGGATGGGGGGAACTGGTGAATGTGTAGATGAGCCACTGAGGGCCTCAGTCAGCTAGCTGACTTAAAAGAGCTCTGAGCAGCTCCAGCAGGATCACTTTAGTATCCCCAACAGAAACGATTTTTTTAAAAGACTGGGTGGAAAGCAATTTCCCCAGCCTGTAAGAATTTTGGAGACTTGGAGAGGAGCAGGGAGAATTGCCTCAAGTGAAGATAGCAACCAAATACCACCCCCAAACTGTACTTGTACTTTCATGCTTCAATAATGTTGAAAAGACATCTAAGCTGTTTCAAGCCCTTCCTCAAACCTTTTTTTTCTGAAGAAAAGCCACGTCAGATCCATCACCTTCTTGTGAGCGGCTTTTGCTTTGACAAGTCGGCATGTTTCCTGACTGCCGAGCGTTTCCCCGGCGGACCTCCCAGCCCGCGTTGTCAGGAAGTGTTAGCCCTGCACACCTGCACTGCCCTG
>NW_010117401.1:0-2891 GCF_000699245.1 Pterocles gutturalis
GTCTCCTGTCCCCAGCACCGTCCTGACGAAGGTACCCGCCACCATCATCACTGTGCTGTGTCATGGGGCTGTGACAGGCGCAGGGCGTCTGGAGGAGAGACCCACGGTGCTTCCCTGAGCACGGCTGGTCCAGCCCCAGCTCCAATCGACCTGCTGGGCTGGGGCGACCACGGCGCGGCCACTGCCCCGAGGAGCTGCCGGTGACCGGGAGAAGCCCCGCAGCCAGGAGAGGCAGATCCTGGAGCTCCAGCAGACGCACCTGGGCTTGTGTCTCGCAGAGCGACGGGAGCAGCCCCCTCACAGCCCCAGGAAGAGAATCAAACCTTCCTGTGCCAGACACGAAGCAGGTGACGATCTCCTCTCCTGGGCGCTCAGATGCCGAGCTCCCAGCTCCCGCTGTATGCGGCCTCGGATGCAACGAGGGATCCTCCGCCCAGGAAGGGAAGAGTCGGGGAGATGGTCACCTGGCAAAATCCCCCCGCCATGGGACTGGCTCACGGGGCAGCTCTGCCGACGATGTGAGCTTGGTGTTAGCTGTGCCGGGCTGACCGGTGCGGTGTTACCCTGCAGCGATGTCTTTTGCAAAGACCACACGCGGGTCGGATGTAAGATGCTGGTGCCAGTGTCTCTGCCATGTATTTCCAATGTGATAAAAATAACTCCGAGTAACTGAAGATGTTTCCCGTTTGTGTTAATAAAATACATCTTTTTAAAGAATGGAATTCTTCAAAGATTGGCAAATTTTATTTTATTTCATTAGCTTTAATGTCACTGCCATATGGACTGTGAAGAAAAGTGAACCATTAGATCAGAGGGACTGAGTTATCAGCGTGACACAGAACGCACTGATACAATTGTTAAGGATAAGCCCTGGGAGTGATTTATTGCGTGCATTGTATTAGCCACAGAGGAGTTATGATATGCTCCCCATTCCTGTATCATATTAGGATTTTATTAGTCTAATATGACACGGTAATATAATATATGATTAGAATTCCATCCAGTTATCCTTCTCTCGGTGGCAGAGAGCAGGAGAAGGTTTTGTGCACAGCAACTCCCCAGCCGTCGCGTCCACGGTGCAGAGAGGACGCTGGGGACTAAACTGGGCTCCTGGGCTTTCCGGGGGTCATGGGTGCTGCTCACCTCCCGCAGGCCCCCCGGCCAGCTGCTCTGCCACCCAGTTTGTTTTCCCCATGCACCTGAAATGCAAAGCCACTGCTTTCTGCAGCGGGTGACAGGAGGGACGGTGCCAGTGCTTAAAGCCTTTGCTGACAGCCGAGCCGTAGGTGCTGGGCTGCATCCTCGCAGCACTGGGGGCATCACCTGGGACGTGCCAGGGCAAGAAATGTGCCGCAGGCACCAGCCCTACCGAGGTCCCGCAGCACCGGTGAAGCCCGTGTCCCCCCGGGCCTGGCAGGCTGGGAAGCTGAGCAAAGACCGGGCTGGGTGGAGGCACCGCGTGTCCTGGCACCCAGGGTGAAGCCAGGGACGGTGCTGCCCGTTGAGCTCGGGCTCCAGCTGCGGATGCGCTGGCACCACACACTAATTGCGGTGCCTCATTACAGCATCCCTCCTGCCCCAACATCTCTCCCCGCATGACCCTACCCACTGAAAACTCGACTTTCCCAAAAAATCCCACAGACAAACTTTTCTTCAAAGTTTCCCCCCATCCATTTGTCGCCAAATCCCCCGTTCACCCGCGAGCAGGCTCTGAAGCAAGCGCCGTTTGTAGCCTCCGTCTTGCCTCCAGCAGCAGGAAAAAAAGTCCAAGCGTCTCAGAGTGCTCCGAGGTGATAAATCCCAAAATCTCTATCAAAGCCTATTTGATCATCTCCCTGTCAGTGACATAATAAAAAGGATTAATTTATTGGAGACTGCCAAAACCCTCATGTGGTGACAAACTCAAGGATCTTGTTTATATTGGCTCGTTAAAACCAATTAATTTCATTCACCTGTGGCTGTGAACACGGGTGCAGGTGTAGGTGCTGGTGCGGGGGTGTCGTGGGTGGGTACGTGGCACACGTGGCCGTGTCCTGCCTGTGTGAGCCCCTTCCTGGGGCGGGGGCGGCTGCCCTTGGGGGCCATGGGGACCCGCGGGTGTCCCTGAGGCCAGACCGCTGCCATGCTCGCCCCTCGCTGCTGGACGAGGCTTTGGGAGAGCAAACGGGGCTGCTGCTCGCGGTACCAGGTCACCTATTAACGCTCACTATTAGGATAATAAAAGGCGGCATTTTTGTGGCAAAATTCAGCATAAAGCGCACGCGTCATTAAATATGGAAATCCAGAATTTTATTAGCAATCTGCTAGATCTGAACTGACGCCAATTAAACAAAAAAGATATCATTTATAAAAAGGCAGAGTTCAAGTTGTATTAAATATGAAATGCAATTTTCTGCTGGTTGTGATTTATTACTGGTGGTACATTGTTCAAAGAAGCATGTTATATTTCAATAGAGAAATATTGTTTATTCATTAATATTTTAAACCTTGCTTATTGCTGTGTATGACTCTCTTGCAGAATGAAACTTATGATTTAAAAACATGAATTAATAAACACATTTGAAAGTGTTAGACAATATCATAACCGCTCATTTTTCATTTTACTGAGCGCGTATTAAACTTTTATAATTCAGTGTGTGTACTGTTATTTTCCAAACAAAGGTAGGGACTCGCAGTTACTAATTTCAGGTAAAGATGAGGGAAAGCAATAACGTATGTTGGGAATCAGTCACTATGCCGTGCTAATACGGACCTGGTACTTTTGTTGTTTCATTATTCATAAATCTCCTGCTCAGCACCGCGTCCCCCTGCGAGGGTTCCCGGTGCCCCGGCGCCCCTCCCTCGGCCGACGCGGGGTGCCAGGTACGCCAGCGCCGCGGGGACGCCTCGTG
>NW_010117402.1:0-6053 GCF_000699245.1 Pterocles gutturalis
CTCTAACATTCTGTGATTCTGTGAGTGTAATGGGGGAAAAAAAGACAAGCCTATGCAAATCAGCATGTAAATTAATCTTCAGTAACCATGAAGCCATGCTTGGATCCAAACTTCCAGTGTTTCATTTGTGTGGCAGCCGGAATATCCCAGCTACGGACATCAAAACAGCTCAGGACGTTAAAAAACTGACAATAACTTACAACAAAATCCATATTTGGCCTTCCGTGAGCCTTGAAAAAATTAATGCAATCATTTAATTCTCTGGGTGCCTGTGAGTACATACTGCTCTGTTCCCTTGAAGTGCGAATACTAATGATTTGTTTTTCTCCCTCTGTTGTACTTCCAGTTTAGAATAAATTAAAAAAAAAAGTTATTGGCTAAAATGCTGTTACCAGGAAAATAAGGTGAATGCTCCACGTTTGGACCATCTCAAAGAAATTCCCACCTGAGTGTTTAAATTTTTCTTGCCATTTTAAGTCACTGTATCTGTATCACAGTTGTTAGGACCTATCTGTACTTTGGTAAAAGTGCTTTGGAGAGCACAGTTTTCTGTGGTTGACTGACTATCTTCATGACCTCAACAAATCACAGAATCACAGAATGGTTTGGTTTGGAAGGGACCTTAAAGACTATCTAGTTCCAACCCCCTGCCATGGGCAGGGACACCTCCCACTAGCCCAGGTTGCTCAAAGCCTCATCCAGTCTGGCCTTGAACATCTCCAGGGATGGGGCATCCACAGCTTCCCTGGGCAACCTGTTCCAGTGTCTAGTGTGTAACTTCAACATCATGTATGCTATCCTCTGCTGCCTTGAGATACATTTCGTCAGAACAACACAAACATCTGCATCTGCCTTGGGAATAACGTAAAGGGTATCCGTAAAGTGGGACCCTCTCCGTTCACAGTCCTTAAGCTAGGATTTTGCTTCTTTCTCCCATACCTCCCTCAGAAAATTTTGGTAGATAATACCTGTCCCCCATTATGTTCTCTTATCTTGTGAATCAGACTGCATGGTTCTCTGCTGAAGAACACATCAGATTAATCACTTTGTTGTTGCCAGTTGGCAGGTAATAAATGTGCAGGCTAGGAGTGTTAATGATTTAAAAGCTCTAGTCCTGCTCCTGTTGCTAGCAATCTCTTCCCAATGAAAGAAGGAGTAAACTGACTGTGAAAAGCCAGATTTTGCGGCAGCACCTGCCATTTCCTACCAGAAATTTCCTGTAGCTTTACACTGCACTGGAATCTCGAAAGTTCTCCTCCCTGTTTCTTTTCTAACCAGTGTCGAGAATATGTGGCATGCTCTGACTGAAAAGTCTGTAGCCAAGAAGACATTGACAAATGTGGCTATAGGTTTTAAATGTTCACTGGACAGTATGGGAGAGCTAGATCCATGTTTTCATGGTTTCTTTCTCCATAAACCAATGAGACTTTAAAGAAAATAAAAAGCAACAAAGTACATATTTATGTTTGTATCACCACATGATATCAGAATTTACTTTCAGTACCTCTTTGATTCAGGACTTCAAATCAACTTCACGTACCCATCCTTCTTGAGCTTGAACTCTGGCTTCTGACACCAGAAGAGGACTAATGTCAAAGTCTAGAGTAGATTTTCCATAGGATTGTGTTTATGCATGGGGTGAATGGATTGACTCTTTGATTTTCTGCCCGCCCTGTCGATATGGTAAGCTGTGTCATCTCAAAAATGTCCATTAGGAATCATCTACTAGCTGCAACATGCCCTAGGTCCCTCTCAAGTCTGGTTCATCTACAGCAGCTTGCCCAGAGAAGAGCCTAGGTGAGCTCTGCAGGACTCCCAAGGCCACAGCCATTCTCCAAGCAGCTGGGACAACATGTTTCGTACGGGACAGGAGAGGTGTAAAATGTGGTAGTAAATGTAAAGTCTGAATTCTTAACTTTTACAGTTCCTTATTTGATATTTTAACAGCATACAAAGACTTACATCCTTTAGGTACTTACAGTATAGATCAATTCATTCTGTCATCACATCAACTTGTATAATAACTATGTATTATAATACACAATCCTCAGCTCACATTCAAATAAATAAACATTGACTTAATATAAATTGTTCTCTTACCATATCAGAACATTGTGTAATTAAATCATCTCACTGGTAGTGTGTACAGATGGCTTAATTTTCTGTAACACCCACTAAAGCTCAACTGACTTAAAGGGGACTAGTAATTATTTAAAGTTAAACCCACAATGGGTAAACATGTAGCTCAAAAAGGATTTGTCTCTCTTGTAGATCACCATTTCCTTAAATGTTTGGGGAGAACAAAAGAATTTGCCCTTTAGAATTACTAGTCACTTGGAAAAAAAAAATAAACAACAAAGAAAACCAAAAACAGCCCTGTGGCCATTAACAAAATAATAAGGCTAGCAGATGATCTCTTCCTCTCTATAATCTTTCACTGTGAAATATTTCTATCATACCAGAACCCAGCACTGAGTGCAAGAGGCAGAACTTAGTCTTCATTCAGACACTGCTGCATATTTCTACACTTTCATATCACAACAGAAGAAAAAAAGAATAGAAAAAAATATAACCAACTGAGGTGAATTACAAGCCAACACGTTGCACGAAGGTTTACAGCTTTTTAGTAAAGTGAAATTAACATCTCCAGAACCTGCACACTGAGTTCGTTTTCTATTTTTATTGTGTTGCAGCTTTAAAAAATTGCCAATTAAGTCAAATTAAGCTGTTGTGCAGTCAGCTTCTATAATTACTAGCAATAGTTTATGGTAGGTTCAAGCAAACAGAGGGTGTTTGGGTTTTTGTTTTGTCTCTTTTTTTTTTTTTTTTTTTTTTTTTTTTTTTTTTTGCCAGAGTAGTAGTTTTGTTTTGTAGAAACAATTACCACGGTAGTGCTTCCCAGCAAAGAAAAACATAGCCTGCAGCCATCCTATATTTCATTTTCAGTCCAGCAGTTTTAGAGAGGCTTTTTGCTTTTCTAGCGAATGTACAATAAGAGGAAAACAATCCAAGGTGATGAATGAAATGTGGGGCATCATAAAGCAGGCAGAGAGGCAAAAGAGGCAGAATGGAGAGGAAGCCGTGCTGGTCTGGATGGCTCCTTCCTCTCAGGCTCAGCCTTACAGTGGCAGTAGGTATCTGTTCTATTACGCAGTGCCAGCATGTCGTTGACTGTTCTATATCCCCAGCCATGGTAATAGCATTATTGTCCCACCTGAAATAATTGCAATGCAACCCAACGAATGTCAGACTTGTCACAGAGGACAAGCCGAAGACATAAATAGAGCATTTTATAATTCGGGAATGTGCTGGTCTTACGCGTGTTGTTTGCAATTCCAGTCTCCTCTCCTCTGAAAGAATATGGTGGAAGTGAAAAGGTAAAGGGAATGGTGGCAAGGATGGTCAAGAATAGGATGCAGCTTTTGTATGACACTTTTTTGTAAGAGGAATGGCTGAACAAACTGGAGCTCTTTCACCTTGGCATGGGATGATGGTGTGAGTATCTAAAGAAATCTGTAAAACCACGGGTGTCGCTGTGACACAGGGAATGATCTGCTGCGTCTTCTGGTGTAAGAAGCAGGGCATATGAAATATAAATAGCACTGGCCAGTTCAAAATTAATGGAAAGAAATATTTCTTCATACAGGATGTGGTTAGGCTGCAGATCTATGTGTCAAGGGGTGTTGGTGATGCTGCAAGTCTGCCTGAGTTCAAAAAGGGACGGGAAAAATTCAGAGAAGTAAAAAAAACAAACAACCACATTAGGATCAATACTCTGTACTACTTTGATGGAGCTGAGACAATGGAATGACTGTCCTAGGCTTCTCTTTACATCCCTGGCATCTCCAGTCTTATGTCCAGTGTGCCTTTTACTCCAGCAATGGACGCCCTTGTCTAGCCTGCCATGTCCAGGTGAAATGGTTCCCATATTAGGGAGAAAATGACAAGAGCCTCAACACTGTTCAACAGAGCAGAGAATAGTACAAAACTGTATTTTACGTAAGGTGCAAGTCAAATGTAAACACTCTGGTAGCAAGGCATTGGTAACACGTACCACCTGGCCCAACACAAGTTCATAGTGTTTGACCGACCTTCACAGAGTCTCCCAACGCCTTCCATGTTGGCATTAGGATACTATTACAGAGCCTGGCACTGGAGAAAACTCTGACATCCCTGAGCAGAGGGATTAGCCTTCTTTTACAGAAGGAGAAAGCAGAATACACAGATGTTAAGTACCTACCCCAAAGTGATCTATCAGCATAGCCAAGACAGCAACCACCCCATCTACCTCCCAGCCCTATGCTTAAGCCTTTTGACTGATCTGCTCTCCAGCTGACAAGCTCTACACCTCTCCGCACCATACTTCCAAACAGCGCCTGCTAAGTGGCATATCCATCACCACCAAAGAGGTGCAGAGAGGGAATGCAGCATTGGAGTCAGCGGCTGCCTCCACTCCGGCTCCAAGCAGCCCATTCATTGTGCACCTTATGGATTTTCCCCACTATGAAGGATGAATAATTTGTTCAAGCACTGATGCAAAAGCCACTGCCAGACGAGTCGGTGCCAATTTAGGGGCTGTTTCAACGCATGTAGGTAGCCTGAGTCCTTCACAAAGTGTGGGATGCTGTGAGGACCTGTAGAATAGTCCTTCCTCTGTCTCCCTGGGAGGTGAGCTAAAGGAAATTGCTTCTGCCTCATGGTGCTACCGCTGGCTGAGACTTTGGCTTGGACCTTTATGCAACATCTTCTACAATTTAATCTTTATGCATTGAGAGATTTACCAAAGGATTACGAGGGGTTTTTCCCTCCTTCCAGGATTTTTTTTTAAACTATCCTAAGAAATGCGTAACTCTAGATTAATTTTAAGGGGGAAGGGAGAGGAACAACAAGAAGTCCATTTTTATTCTCCTTGAATTAGAAACATGAATTTTCTTCCCCTCCCACTGATCCACCACTCAGCATTCAGCTAAGATGATCACTGAAAAAGAAAAAGCAAATGAACAGTGATGTTTCTTAGGGTATGAAATACTTTACAATTAAATAAGGTGCTGCGGAGTATTGCACTGATCACCAGTGATTGGTAGCTCTCTGCTAAGCTGCAAATGAATTCAGCACAGGACAGCATTCCAAATTGCTCTTACAAGCTTTCCTTTATTATTTTTATTTGGTTATGCTCTGACTCTCATCCAGAATTGTACTTAATGCCCTCGTCTGAAGTTGTTGAAATGGCACCCCATGGCATAGTGTGACAGTGAAAGGATATTGCCTTTGGAAGCTGCTAATGGTCCATGAAAAGAAAACAGCAGAAAATGGGAGAGCAGTTGTTCCAAAATAATAAGAACAAAAATCTTTACATTTTTAGCTCATCGTCTCCCCATTGTCAGAGGATTGAGAATAGGCAGAATGTAGTTTGCAGCTAGTGAGGAGCTGCAGATTGAGATGGGTTGCAAGTCAAAGATACAAGGAATGAAAAAATAGCGCATTATATGTTGCAAAATAATTTAATATTTTGAATCTTCTGCTTGCCATTCAAAATTAATTTTTACTATATAACATTATCCACAAGGAAGCATTATTCCTTGGGGTGGGAGAGAGGAACCAATAAGAAGTGTCATTAGGAATGAGCAGTGAGGGTTGCAAAGGTCAGTCCAAGCAACAAAAGATTCAGTCCCGTAACTCTGTCTTAGGCGAAGGTACTTCACTAACTCTCAAGCACAAGGCACCACTGAAGCCAAAAGGAGCTCTCTTCCTCATTTTTTCTAGAGTTAGGAGTACAAAACACAGCTGGGAAGGCTTAATTCCTCAATGACTTTACCTTAGACTTACCTGCACATTGCTCCGGCAGGAGTATTGCAAAGGCGAAGCAATAGTCACTTGACTAAAACAATGCCAAGAGGCAAGCTATGAGTGTATCTGTGTTTTAACCAAACTGTTTGTTCTAATCCCCCCAAAATGACACATTTACCCTATGGCTGAATGCACTTGTACAGGTGAAAACAAAGAAAAGGGAGTAAAGGTAACAATAACGGTGTCTCATTTCTTTAACAAATCTT
>NW_010117402.1:6065-12179 GCF_000699245.1 Pterocles gutturalis
TGCCACCCCTTCTTAGATTATTTTTTTGCCCATCCCTGCCTCAGCACAGGCTTCTCACTTGCCTCTCCATCCCACAGACCACAACAGTAATCAGGCACTGGCCAGACCCTTTCATGTCCCCCACCAGCCTACCAACCTACTTGCTGCAAGAAAAACAAGGAGATACCAACTTCTTTGTCCCAGCACAGCAATGTAAAAATGGAGTTTATGGGTCCTAAATTACTTTAACAGCTGTCTAGCTTGCAGCATATTTCACCCCAAAGTAAAGCACAGCATTTTTCCAATATAACCATTACTTAAATGACTTGCTACCATAAAATTTGCCATTTTCTTCCCCTCTCCAAACAATAATATGATAAAATAATAATAATAATAATTAGAAGGAAAAAAACATCACCCTAAGAGACAGTTATGTTTACTGTGTAGTGATTTCCCAATAGAAATTAATTCAAAACAAATTTACATTCTACATTTAAAGAAGATATAAATAATTCATGCTCTCATATCATGAGCACTCTGCATGTCATACACCGGGGTACCTGTAATTTTTCAGTTTATCCATTTAAAATTTTCATTTAGGAACTCATTATCATGGTTTTTTGTGCTTCTATTCCACTGTGGTAATTTAATAGTCTTCAATGGAATTATGTTCAATTAAAATGTATTCAGTTTTACCATTCCAAATCTTTTTAGCTTTTAATTTAATTGCTGTAGGCTTCAAATTTACTCATGTACTGTTAACTCACCTTGTTCACCAATTCTGCTCTCAGAAATATGAAAAGACTCACTGCGTAAATGCTCTGAACTGGGGTTTCATCCCTCTTAAGCCACTTCGGCTTAAATGTCACTTCACCTCCTTCAGGCCAGGGATTGCCATAATCTCTGAAAGCGGAATCAGGACCCACTGCTTTATTTTTTAGCAACCATTCTTCTTCAATATAGACACAGTGAACTCTCTTGCCCACTTGTGCACCCCATTGTCCACTGACAGACCATGACCATATCAACATGAGATCCTACAAGTTTCTGCTTGCCCAGCTCCCACCCAGGATTATGGCACATGTGAGTTCCTGCAGGAACCCCCAAATCACTGATGTGCTCAAAGCTGAGCAGATAAGTAGATACATTGCTGGAAAGGGTGGGAAAATGCTCTGCTTCTTGTAGGATCAGTGACATGACACGGAAATGGACTTCATTCCAAACACTGGAGGTTTGGTGGCTCAAAATAGACACATAAATTGAACAGACCCACAGAAAGGTAGAAAACAGTAATTCAGGCTTTCTTCTGGATTTATACAACTTTGCACTCCAACAGGCATGGAAATGGTAGACCAGGAAGATTCCCATCAGTTTCTGAGTCTCTGCTGCCAAAGGCAGGTTTCCTAAGCTGTAATGACATATGAGCATTGGACTCTTCTAAATGTAATACAAGAGTTGTCAAAGGGAAAAAAAAAAAAAAAAAAAAAAGAGAAAAATAGGTCTGCATCTTCTGTATTGGCCCATCTCTGATCTTATGTTGCAGGTGACAACAAACCCCTGATCCATACAGTGACATTATCAGGTTCGCACTGTTCTGTAACTGTAACTGACTGACATAGTTTTATAGTCCTGCTTTTACAGTTGCTCATATTTTGCTTATTTTTGAGACACTATTACCGAGTGACTAGTTGTAGCTGACCTGTGTTCAGTGGTATCAGCGTTTTTCCCGAGTATTGAAGTTAACTTGTAATCTCAAAAATGGATCAGCTGTTTAAAATTCTCCATTATCCCAAGATAAATGACTCGCATTTATCAACTTTCAGTTTCCTCTGCTGTTGTGTTAGGTCCTGTTGTGTCCTTCTGAATTTCTTTATGACTCTTGTCTGGCTTAAATAACTACAAATTCTTCTACCTGAGAGTTCATTTCCCTGTTCCCAAATGCCAGTCAGTACTTCTCCAAATGCGAAAACTTTGACTGCTCCTTTTCTCCTACAATAAAAGAACTAAAATTTTTCCTTACCCACTGGAAATTAATTCCAGCAACATTTCATTTTTAATATTAGAAAGACATTGAGCTCTTCCATAACTCCACAAAGGAATGATACAAGGAAGTACCAGGTGTAGCATCCCAAAGCAACTTGAACGTGGGAAAGCAAAGTTTTGTGTTTTAAGTTTCAGGCAGCACTGAAGTTTAGATGAGATTTTGTGTGCCAAGTTTCAGCTTAAAGGGAATTTTTTTTGGCTACATTATAAGCCCTGGAGAGTAGGAAGAATTCTAGAGGAAGCATCAAATCACACTTAACTACTATATGGCAGAGCAAGTGGCTGCGTTACAACACAATCACTCAATAAGATAATTTCTTATGTTAGCATTTTAATTAAAATAAAGAATACTCGCCTCCATCTTACACTCTACAATTCTCTCTTCAAATTACGCAGACAGACAAAATGTACAAAGCAAACAGAAAATAGGATCACAAATCCTAGCAGACTTGAAGGCATGACTCAGAAGCTTTGTGAGAAATATGGCCAATAAAAGCAGAGTTAATGACTCTATAAACATTTATTTCAAGGAAGTATTAACAGCGGTCCCTAAAATGTTTCTGGGCAATAAAGGATAAATAACACCTATTATTAATATAATGGTAAAAAATGTCATTTACCGCACATTTGCAGTGCTCTAGTTAAATACATTATTAAACAGCAACCCAGTATGGATTAACACTGATCAGAAGCTCCAGATGTAGAGAAGTTTCCCTGTGGTTTTATCAGCGGCAACATGGTTGGTGCTAGCCCAATCCTGATCCCAGTGTGGACAGGGCCTTTGGCTTGCTCTGTTTGTTTTTTGGATGAATAATAACACTTTGTGCAGGCTTTCATGCTGGGCTTGGTGCTTTGATCAACCACTTTCCAGTGGGCACAAAATCTGCCTCCAATGTTTGCACCTAAGCTTTCATTTTAAAGTAAATCACTGGGGTGAGACCCTGTCAATCCAGCCTTGCATACCACTCTCTCCAGCCAAACGCTTGCACAGATTGTCCCCTACAGGGTCTTGCACCAAGACAATAACAGGTCTTCTCCCACTTGTGCCAGCAAGTGGTCCAGGAGCCTTCTCTGCACCTCCTGCCCTCATTGGCTTCCCTTGAGCTGCATCTTTGCTCAGCCCAAAGGCAGGTCTGGAACCCAGATCAGACATGTTTTACGGAAAGACACTGCTGATCTTATCCTGAAGGATCAGGTGGGTCCGTGAAGGCTTCTTTCACTCTCCCCAGATGCTTAACAAACCATCAGCCTTTCACTTAGGCAGTAGCACTCCAGCCTGGTTGGCATCTGCCTCCCCGCAATGGGAATTTTTATCCCTGCTCTCTTGGTGGTGGTAGGCGTGCTCTAGGTTATATTAGATCATGTCTCCCTCTAGTGACTAAATGTCTGTATTTTTGAAAGTCGTGACCCCAGCTTTAAAGATATAATTTTTAAAGGGGCTGTACCTATCTATCCATAGATGAAACTCTCTTTTCTTTCACTCCTGGTTTTGCATCAAGGTATGAATAAGATTTTGCTTAAAACTATCCAATTATTAACAGGTCATAGGACTTCTCCATAGGCATTGTGTCTCTATTATACTGGGCTTTTAAACAAAAAAGGCAGTATCTGACCAGGAGGAAAGATAGATCTTGATTAAACATTCATGCTATTTATTTTGTACTCGCAGCTAATCTTTGTCCAAACATTTAAATCCAGACAGTGATATTTAACAGCAACTCCACTAAAACTATCACTTGTGCTTGCTACAGATATGAGGATCACTCTTTCTTATCTGGCAGGCTGGAAGACATCTACTTATCCTCACCAACAAAACAGTAGTCAAATTTATTTTTAAAAGACAAAAAAAAAAAAAAACAGGGGGAAAACCATACTCAAATTTTCATTAGTTGGAGACAAGAGTGGAGAGAAGATGATCAGAAAAGAGGCTGGAAGCTTACAGCTTCGCGAAAGACCTGCCATGCTGGTTTCTTCTCCGGCTTTTCCCACAGGCAATTATACATGTCATGCTGATAATAAAAAGCAACAAGACACAAAGCATCAGATAGGGAGCATGCTCTGAGATTTAGAAAAGTAAATTTTTTTTTTATCTTTAGCCTGAGTAATACGAGGCATAGTACAAAGTGTGGTATGTACACGTCAACAAATGGAAGTGGAGCATAAAGTATAAGAGTGACAAAAATATAGTGCCATTTTCCATAACAAAGATAAGCACTAGGAAGCAAGGAAAGGCAACACAAAATCTCATGGGATTTATGTCACATTCCTCAGACAGGGATAGAACAAAACAGTAAAGAAAAATTACATCATACCTGAGTTATGCTGGAAAAAAAAATTGCAAAACAATTTTTAAAACCCTATTGGAAGATGCAAAAAAAGCAACATAGGACAAAGTCAATTTCAGACTCACCTTTCCACCTAAAATTTGTAAGAACTTATTAATATAATTGGAAAAGGAGGTGAAATTAATATTTTTCTGTAAGCTTTCTGTATTGAATGAGTTTCCTACACATAAAATAAATTTAATTTTACATCTGGCATCACTTTTGTTCTCATTTTTAGTGGCACTGAGCTTGCCTATATCCACATGTAACCTGTGTGGGAACACTCAGAGCTCAACAATTTGTGTGTTTCTCCTGGATAGGAAACCAGGGCCTGATTCTGCAACTGCCAATATGTTTGGCTTCAAATCTTCATAGGTCCCATGAAATGGGAGCAAGAAACCTCTCTACTAGCTCTTATCATGATCTGAAATTCATGTTATCCTGCTTGATCCCCCAGATCTTTCACAGAAAAGAGGATAAGACAATGTGATTTAAAATCTACAGAAATTGATAACATTTGGAAGTGGGAATAGCACTCAGGGCTCGATGTCAAGCCTCTGGGGTTCCTTAAACTATCTCTACCTAACTGCAAAAGAGAGCATTACATCAGTGTTTTATATGGTCTGCAATATTTTTTAAAAATACTAATAACAATCATAATAGGACTGCAAAGCTAAAGAAGGGCCCTTGAAACTTTTCTTAAATATTCACTGTGTCCCTACTCTGGTTTCAAGGAGAGTTTTGTTTTTCCTTTTTGGCTCTGTTCTGGTCCTGCTGCAAAGGACTAACTGAAGTTAAGCGCATGCCCCTCAGGACCTTTGTAGCATCCTTTAGCTGCAATGTAAAAATGTGAAATAATAGGTTGTTCTTTTTTTTTCCCCCCCGAAGGAAACTGTTTTGTATAATATTTGTGCAATGTTTCCATTGTAACCAGCTACATCCCTCAATTTACTTCCGCAGCTTCAAGTCACCAGCTAAAGCAATAATATGCCCATGCTCAAAAAAACCTGGACAGGATAAAGAAATACAACCCGTTTACAAACGTTGCACATAGCCCAAACAACCAACCCTGCCACCAAAATTCTGAGGACCACAGCTCCACTGTTGGTGGTTTGTTTGTTTTGTTTTGTTTTGTTTTTTCTATCTATAGGTGGCACTAGTTATGTTCGTAACATCCCAGCCCATGTTTGCTGGTCTTTCTTGTCCGATTTCTCCCTTGCTGTTCGTAGAGGTGTTAATCACAAACTTCAAACACGTTTAAAAGCAGCTTCAGACAAATTAAGCATGCATTTATAAAGCAAGAAACAAATTCTCCCGGTGTCTGCCAGTTTACCCACCTGGGTGTCCATCTGTGTCCTCTGTGTGTCCTCAAACGTTAAAGCCGAGTTGTAGCAAATACCACTCCGCATCATACTTCTCAGAAAAGGCGGCTTTATTAATGCTAGGGTGTATTTAATATCGTTCTCTCAGACTGGTGAAGAGAAGCAGCAAACCCACCAGGCTCCCCTGGAAAGCAGCATCAACCCACAGTTGACTGAAGTTCACCCAAAATTTGACAGTGCAACATTGACTATCATCTGAGCTGCAGAGCTTTCTAGATTTTAACCAGTAAGCAAAGCCACAAATGTTTTTTCCCATCACATGAAAAATTTCAGAATTTCTGTAAAAAGACAAAAACCTGAAAAATAATGCTCTTCAAAAAGACAAATGAATAGAAATTTCTTAGATTAAATTGTTAAAGTATTTAATCTAAATTATATTTTTATAT
>NW_010117403.1:0-5790 GCF_000699245.1 Pterocles gutturalis
GAAATTGAAGATCATTTATACATATCATACATGACTGCTCAGATAAAATGTCTGTTTGTCATTGGACAACTGTGTGACTAAGTGTTTGGAGAACATTGACTAGGCTTACAGAACTCTTTTTTTTTTTTTAATATTACATTACAAAAATGCAGTAAACACTGCATGGCTTACATTTAAAACAGCCAAAAGGCAGCTGATCTGAAGAAAGGGTCTTATTTATCTGCTTTTGAGACATTTTTCCAGTATTCCTGTTAGTTATGGCTACCACTGAAATAAGGAAGGAGGGAGGGGGAGAAAGCAAGCAAAAAAGGAAGAGAAAAAAAGCAAGAAAGCAAGCAAGCAAGAAAGAAAATTACCCTACTCGTCTCTTTCCTATTCTAAATGCTTGGTTTTCTCATAATGGCTGCAGATAATATGGGATGACCTAACTCAGAGGACTTATCCCTCAGTTTGCCAGGAGTAGCTAAGCCAATAAGTAGCTGGACATATGGAGGAAAACGAATGGGAAAAAAAAGGCATCCAGCTTTGTACAGGAATTATCTAAACTAAACCACCCCTATTTTTGGGATGTTCTCACCTCTTAAAATTGGATTAAAGACTATGACCATAAACAAAGCCATTGTGTGTTATTCTAATCCAGCAGGAAAGCATCAATTAGTATTGTAAAATGCTTTTTTCATTAAAGTTTGGCCACTAGACTACTGGCACTTTATGCATATAGGACAACACATGCTGGGAATTTTCACAAATGCTGTTGCCGTTTCAATGCTTGTACAACGCTTGAGCATTTCTGTGAACAGGTTCATCGGCCTAGAAGACAAAATTGTGTTTTCATTTACCAAAAAACATGTGAGGTGGGAGATAATCCAGTGCAGTAGTGCTGGAAGATGTTTGCTACCAAAGTGCTTCTCCTTCCAGGGAACTAGAGAAAACAAGTGTTATTGGGCATATTATAATTTGATCTCTTTGTTAGCTTCAATAATGCCGTATTTTACTCTGCTTGTAGATCATTTTATGTGTTTAATGAGCTCAGAGGTAAGCAGATCAATAGAACATACTGTGTAAGTAAATCAGTAGTAGTTAAAAGGTCAAAGTTCGGATCTAATCGGGGAAAAAAAAAAAAGACTCTTAAAATTATCATCTGGCACTCTATACAGCTACGGTACGTGTGTTACTATCCTGCCAGCTTCCCTCAAGCTGGGAAGCCCAAAAAGTCACCTGGATCATCCCATTAAACAGGCCACATTATGCAAGGAAAGAAGCAGGTCTACAAAAGCTGCAGGAAAATGTCACTGCCATGGAGTTTCAAATTACCATCCAGAAATTACAAGAAACAAATGACTGGGCTGTTAATTTAGATTAATCACAATCATACATTTGGTAACATGAATTCAACAGCAGAAATCCTCAGCCAGTGATACTTGGTGAACACACTGTGCAAGTGTGACCACCAGCTGGAGTGAGGTCAAGTCCCCCTTCCTCCCTGCCCCACAAGCATCCCCAGAATTATTCTTCCCCTTGGGTCTGCCCCAGATAGTGGGAGGGAGGAAAGCCATGGAGGTCTGATGGTGTCTTACTCTACCTGGCTGCCTCGATGGCTCACCGCCGGGCTCTGGCAGGGATGTCACTGGCCAGGAGATAGCTGCTGCCACCACAGTACACAGACAGATGAGATGGAGCCTTAGTGGCAGGGATGTGCGAGAGAGGAGTCACCACTGATTTCCCACCATGCATGAGACTGAGGAGCATGCTGTCCCAAAATACCCTTTCCACAGGCAGTAACTTTCTTTAATGAAATCACTGGTTAATTAGCAGCCACTTCTTTATTAATAATAGAGTTAGGAAAGGAGATAGGAAAACTCCAGAGTTTATTCTGTCAAGGTGTAACCTAAAAAACCAAGAAAACACATAATTGAGTCCTCGCGAGTTGGTGGTGGTTTGGGTTTAGCTGGAGGGAAAAGTGTGCCTGTTTTTTATTTAATGTACAGATTTATCTCAGTTGTAATGTTGTCATGATGTTTTCTACAGAGGAAATCAGTGGAAACAGTTTACTTGCTTGGTTGTCTTGTTCCTGCAGAAATGGAAAGCCGAGCATGCTGGTGCTGTGCTAATACACGTACACCATAAAATTACACTGGCTGAGGACAGCAGCTCGAACTAAGTGAAACAGACAGCAGGCTACTTTCATTATCCACTCTAAGTGAAACTAGAATACTGAGAAGCTAGAATAAAAAGTGAAAAGTAGATTACGAACTGATTTTATAAATTCCTTTGAGCAGCCTGCTAGTCTTCATATATAAACAGCAATCAAAACCAAAATATTTTCACGAATAAGGGTTTGCAGGATCAGAGCAACAGATTTCAAACAATGTTAATAAAAGGAGTAATCTAAGGTGCTATTAGCAACAAAAGTAAATATTTTTATAGTGTCTAATTATTGCAGTCTTGATTAGGTCTATTAAAATATTGCTACTGTTTAGCTTATTTTATCTTAACCTTTTTCAGTGTTTTTCCTAGTAACATCCATCTTTTACACTGAATACAAATTTTAGGGAAAACACGATCAATCTATGATTCTAATATGTATTATGCCAAGAACATACTAAATTTAATTTAACTGCTCTGAATAAAATCAAAGAAGGTCATCAGAAAGTTTAGGAAGGAGGATACTAACAGAAAAATCTATCCAAAATGATCCAATCAATTACTTCTCATCAATGACACAGCTGGGAGCAAACTTGTACTCTATGGCTCGGAATAACATTTGTTTAAACCCTATCCACATGCTCAGTGTTGAGCCCATGCTTACAAGCCTTAGGGAACAAATATTTAGAGACAGAAAACTGAATCAGGATATTAGTCTTCCCTATTTCCATTCCTACAGAATTCCTCTGAAGATGAACTAGTTGCCAAAAGCTATGCCTAAGTACAGAATTTGATATTAAAGTGAATCCAGCTTTGAAATACCTTATCAGATCAAAAACATCACAAATTCATGATGCAAACCATTGATCATGTGCAAATGCCAGCCGCTGGTTCAAATGTGTTCAAAGAGGTTTTTTGACAAACTAGCTTTACACTGGCAAGCTTGAGGACTGCTCAAATATTGTCCAAATATTGTCTGTGCACTGCTGCCCATACAAAACCATCATAAAAGTGTGAGGCCAGTATAAGCTCTGTATACCTGCTCCACTTCATTTGCCAGAAATGCAATTGCGTGTCCATTCCTCATCCAGATGAAATTAGCACTCCTGAGTCACCCAGTAGCACACAGACCAGGTATTAACAATTGTGGAACAAAAGCCTAATTACATTCACTGTAAAATGGGTATATGAATAGTTCTCACCACAGACAGAGTACAGTGAGGATTAATTCAAATCCCTGTAAATCCCAGGGGCCCTTTATCTCATTCAATCATGGAAAATTCAGCAAAGTAATGATATTTTAGTACTTAATTTTTTCTGCTTTGAAATTGTCTTGACAGGAATACATATCAACATTATAATTCACACTACATAAGCAAAAGATAACAGTAGAAACTAGACTACAATTAATGTACCTCATTCTGATATCTTAATTATCCAAATGATAATTCAAAATGTCTTCTCATACAAATTACCTAGTAGCAAGGGATTTTTGGTCAAATTCTCATTGACTTCAGAGGATAGCTTGCGTCGGTGAAAACAAAATTGTTGTACTAGATACTCCCTGAAACATCTGAAACTTTACTCAACTCCATCCATGAACTGATTGGAAAATTGGAAAGAAATTATAAGTGAAAATGGTACACATTTATACAATCTCTGCTGGAAATTATTGCCAAGGAAAAATGCAGACTTTCTGGATATTTGGAAGATTAATAAATTGACAGCAGCAACTATTCTGGTTTAGCCAGTCATCTTTGCAGGAGGATGAGCTACTTGACCCAGATTCAGAAACTGAAGGCTGCTGACTTGGTGTAACTGCCATTTTCACATTTCCCTTTCATCCTGTTACACAGAACTACCTGGTTTCTATCACAGTAGGTAGACTCTATATTCTCGTAAATTCAATAAGGCAGAATCTCTACGAGAATTGCCTTCCCTTTCTGCATCATAGTAAGAACTGCAATGTCAGAGCTCCACCCCTCATTTCAAGTGTAGAGCTACTTGAAGTCAAGCCTCCATTTGTTTCCAAGGCAACAAAGAGAAACTCAACTCCAGACTGTTGATGGATTTAAAAGTAAAAATTAACCAAGTGATGGATATATTTGCCTTGCTTTCATTAATATTTGACAAAAGTTAATGATTGTACCAAGTAGAATGAAGAAGTTTAAATATATTTCAAATAAAAAGACTTCTTGGAATAACTAATATCAACAAAAGGTTGCAAATGCTAAGATACATTTACATCCACAGTCCTACCTCTGCTAAGAGAGTACATAATTTAATGAGCCAATTTAGCAATTACATTGTCTTATTTTACAGTGGCTATTTAGGATAAATGTGAGTTCTGCTTTAATAACTTGTGTATAACAAAAAATATATTGGATACACTGGCTAACAGCATCTCAAAATACCTTACTACGCATCATTCAGGGTTAAAGCTGAGAAACACAGATCACTGCTAATGATTATTCCATATTTAAAAGCCTTTTCAATAATACATTATATTGCAATTTATAGACAAATGCACAATTTCAACTTGGAGGGAAGCAATAAGCTAATCAGAGCCAGAATAGAAGCAAGATCCTTTTTGCAACCCTTGGGACAGAAGCATTTTCCATGGAACTGACAATCTTAAGTTTCAGCCTAGGCAAATTGCAGTGTACCCCCAAACAGAACTCAGGGGAATAAATGCAACTGCAAATTTTTCTTTGCCATCTTGCCATAATTCTGTTCTCCATCTTCAAACTTCCTCATCCAGTGCTATCTACTATTTTCCTTAGCAAATTCCATTTCAACTTACTTCTGGAACTGACAACTTATACTCAATGTAGTAGTTTTCCAAGTTAGCGTACTTCTGGTGATACCTTTACTTTGAAAACAACTCTAGTAGATCGTTGGGTCACACACTCAAAATCCAGTTCAGTGTCTTCTCCCACACAGATTCAAGCAATCTGATATTTTTTTCTGAGAGAAAACACAAAGAAATGCAAACGCCCAAGATGTTTTTGATACTGCCCAAACTCACAGTGCCAGAGTGATTACTTCTGTCCTTGAACTTTTGATTCCAACTTTCACCGTATTTTTGTCTGAACTACTTCTGCCACATAAATGCAAAACAAGTAACTAAAACCAATTTTAATCAAAGCAATCTGAATTATACTCTCAACCTCATTTCTGATTTGGATAACTCCAGGTAAGCAACTTATCCACATATATAATCCATGTGCCTCTCTATGTGTGAAGACTGAGCTATACAAATCCACTCACATTTAAAGACACCTAAAGAGAAAAACGACATAAACAGCACGGACCAGATAAATAAGAGATATACACGCCAGGCTGCAGCAAGTAGAATGGGTTTCTGAAGAGATATATCAACAAAAATTCCAATTATTCAACTACAATTCTCCTTCATTTAATTATTCTTCTCTCAGATCTTCTTGATCTTCAACAATTATTTCCTTTCCCTTCCTAAGAATGAAGAATATTAAAGATCTAAGACTCAAGAACATGTGTAAAACTGATTGTCCTGACTTTTGACAGAAATCTTTGGGCAAAGAACACAACCTGAAAATTGACACTGGAGGAGACTGCTCGAAAACTTCACCTGCAGCCAGAATCATAGAATCATAGAATCATTAA
>NW_010117404.1:0-7766 GCF_000699245.1 Pterocles gutturalis
TTTATCCCATGGGACTCTTCCAAGCAGGTCCCTGAAGAGGCCAAAGTCCGCTCTCCTAAAGTCCAGGGTAGTGAGTTTGCTGTGTGCCCTGCTCGCTGCCCTGAGGATCTTGAACTCCACCATCTCATGGTCGCTGCCTCCCAGGCTGCCCTTGAGTTCCACATTCCCCACCAGCCCTTCCTTGTTGGTGAGAACAAGGGCCAGCATAGCCCCTCTCCTGGTTGGCTCCTCTATCATTTGGAGAAGGAAGTTGTCATCGACACATTCTGGGAACTTCCTGGCCTGCCTATGCTGTGCTGTGTTGTTCTTCCAACAGATATCAGAGTGGTTGAAATCCCCCATGAGGACCAGGGCTTGTGAGTGTGAGGCTGCTCCTATCTGTCTGTAGAGGGCCTCATCCACTTGATCTTCCTGGTCAGGTTGCCTGTAGCAGATCCCCACTGCAATGTCCCCTGTCACTGCCCTCACTTTGATCCTGCCCCACAAGCTCTTTGTTGGCTCCTCATCTGACCCCAGTTGGAGCTCCACACGTTCCAGCTGGTCTTTGACATAGAGGGCATCACCCCCTCCTCGTCTACCCTGCCTGTCCTTCCTAATGAGCCTGTATCCCTGCATTCCAACACTCCAGTCATAGATGGAAATGAAAAGAAAAAGACCAAGTGTAATGTTTTAAAAAAAAATAAATGAAAAATGTAGCTTGTGAAATGCCTCTGTAGGCCAATTGATTGCAGGGTAACGACTGAAAAGCTGATACACACACTTTTATTTATATCTGCTCAAAAGCAAGAAAATGTCAAAGAATTAGGATGAAGCTGATTTCCCTTCTGTGTGTGTGCATAGGTTTTGATTATAGGCTTTTTCCTCAATTGATGAACTATTGTGTGGAGTTCTGAAAATCACTTTACAAAAATAGTGCTGTGTTTGGGGTCAATGTCTCTCCAAAGGTCAGCTCGAAAGTTTCCACTGATTTTTTTGAAAAGAATGGGATCAAGTCCTCTTTATTCTGACTAGAGAGATTTTGGAAGTGTGCTTCTAGGAAGAATAAAAAACCCATATCTGATTGATTTGTGGTATTCATTAATCTTTTTTTTTGGCTAAGAGGACAAATTGAATGTTACTTTACACAATTTAAAAATTATCTTTCACCTTGGAGAAGAATATAAACTTATCTGAAGGTTTTGCTATACCAGTAAATACTAGCTATGCTGGTAAATACAGTAACATCAGAAAAGATTAAAACTTAGAAATAACAAATACAATTTTGAAGTTAATTTTTCCCGTTATCAAAGGACCACCTCCCTCAAGATTTTACATAGGTCATTTGTTTTGACCCTTCTTCAAAAACTTCATTGCTTTTTAAGGTTAACTAAGGAGTTTACACAAGTGTCTCCCTACAACATGTCTGTGCATTATTCTGTGCATCTAGTGTCACATACAATCCATATAACTGGGAATCAAGGGTGATACTCTTCATATGGAAAAACTTGGTACCTTTTTTTCAGTTTTAATGATATAATACAAAAAGTCCGAGTACCTAGAAGAGTTGAAAGTCTTCATGCACACAGCAATCCCATAGCAACTTTCCACTATTCTGTCTGCTCTCTTGTTTCTAGCATTTTCTTCACTGTATCAACGTCCTCACAGTAAACAGAAACAAGTGCAATAACAAACCCATATCTAAATTCCGTGTCTACACTGTGGCAACTGATAAGAGTCTGTCATTTATGTGCTATGTTGCACTGCTAAAGGATTTGACTGTGTCTATAGTAGCTTACTGGTGATGCACCAAAATGAGATTTCAGTCTTGGTATGGGTTTTGCAGCACTATTCCAATGTAAACATAAAATTAGAATAAAATGAGCTTGAATGAAGGCTTGCCTGTAGCATTGGTATCATAGATAGAATATACCATCTCAAAGACCCTTCTGAAAAGCTATTTTAATCAGATAGGAAAACAGAACAAGACAGATTAAATGTAATTCCTAAGCCATAAAGAAACCTGTGACAGGGATAGGAACAAAGCATGAATCTCCTGAGGTTTTCCCCCCAGTTTATTCAGTCTTTTGACATGCTGCCTTCTCCATATGCAATACAAACACAAAATCAAATTTAATTGACATTAATTATAGGGCATTATTAGGCATTGTTCATTGCTTCTAATGTTTGTCTTTAATATAAGTTCTGCATCTTTAGAACCAATATATAGCCACTTCAAGCTCTGCTGCAGAATGCCAGAAAGGGAAGAGAGGAATAATAACATACTGGTTTTTAATTCAAAGCAGAGCATTCATTCTGGAAGCGCTACTACTCTTCCCTCACAACAGCAAGACTTACACTTTTTCCACCTAGGTTTTTATTTTCCTGACCTTCTTTGGCATTTAAGTGCAGAAAAGAAAGTATTTCAGGGCTGCATGTGTCACTCTCAGAGATCTGAAGTTCCAGTTGCGGGCAGAGGCTGTTTAAAAACATTAGCATTGTCCTGGGAAAAGCAGCCTTTGGACATACTCTCATCCGTAACAAAAGAGATTCCAAATAATAATAAATGTGAGAATATATTGTTTCTCTCTGACAACTGGTGTAGGAAACCTGGTTGTACCATGAAGTCTCATGAAGAGAAGCAGCATATAGAGGCAAATAATGGGAAAACAGGACACCTATGGTGCATGTTCAAACTCTCAGAAATAGCTTTAACCAAGATTAAAAAGGGAAATGAAACTGAATCGTTTGACTAGCTTTGCAGTGCAGTGAGTAGACAGCAGCAATCTGTTCCACTTGGGGCTCTAAAACTTTAGGCTGTATTTATGTAAGATAGTTTTGTTTTATGATTTTATTTGGCAAGCAGGAAGTTGATTTTAATAAAGATTTCTTTTCTAAACAGTAACAATAAAATTGAATTTTACCTATAGACAGACGCACTGTCTTTAAAAGCAGAGTAATTTTATTTCTTCAGTAAATGTTAATGTTTAAAAATGAACTTAGGTCAAAAGCCTCTAAAAATGACTGCACCTTTTTTGATCAGTGGCATTAAAACAAGTTGACAGCAGCTGGATGGACAGTTTATGTTTTCAGTAAAAGGATCTCTTTTAATTAACTGGCTTACTGTTGATCCAGAATTACTTCTTACAAAGAGAATAGAAATCAGTTTTTTCCCAGTTCTAAGATGAGCACTTTCACATTTCAGTTAGTTGCACTCCTACTTATAATTACATCAATTATTCAAACAGCATACACATGGTTCTTTAAAGCATTCAATTTTAAAATATTATCCATTTTTAACTGATACGTTCAAAGCAATACTTTATGTGGCAAATGTCTACACTTACACACTGAAAGTATAGAATATTTTTAGATATCAAAGACCAATTAATTCAAACCTTTCTTTATCAAACAATCTTTTATGGTTTATATATCCACAGGTCATTTAATGGGGGGGGGGGGGGGCAAAAAATATCAGCAATGAAATGTAAAATCTTTCTCCCTCTGTCTCTCTCCGTATATGGTCCCTCAAAGGATCTTGACACATCAACAGCAAAAAGAAACCTGACCGTCAATCTTGAGCACTCTGATGGCTGAAAAGACACAATAACCAGTGCTGGTACTTTGTACCCAAGCAAGTGATTTTTCAGTTTAATTTTCTGGGAAGAAAGGGATTCAGAGATTGTATGTCAAAACATTTTATCACTCCTAACTCTTAAGTGCATCAATTTTGTGTATCTAAAATTCTTTAGGTCCTGGGAGTTCTTCCCAAAATAATACATGAATTACTAAGGGCTTTAGTTCTTCCCAAAATAATACATGAATTACTAAGGGCTTTAACAGTTTCAAGGAAACATGTAGCTAAATGGTCTACCTTCAAATTCCTCCTTGTGGTAAACAAAACCCAAATATTACAACTACCGTTTACTCTACTTAGATATAATATGAGAGGCATATACTGAGAGCACTCCCTGAACTATTTGAAAACATTCATACATATACAATGAGTATCCGGCAGAAGCTGATTTAAACAGATGGGAAAATAACTGTGACAAACATGATAGAGTGTGCCACAATCTTGCATTGTGTGCTACACCTTCACAAACAACTGCAGAAATCTACATCAAAAGTTAAGAATTAGATGCTTACCACAGTCAGGGATCAAACTGTATGAGTCCAGGGTATTTTTTTTTTCCTTTTTTTTTTTTTTTTTTTTTTTTCCCCTAAATCATGCTATGAATATATGTGCAGCTGGAAATTTCACTAGAACATTTTCAAGGTTATTTCAGCATGATAGTACCAAAAGAACCCAGAGTACAGAAATCAGCACAAATGCACTACAGGTACTGCAGACTCCTTACCATGAACTTTGATATGAAAACAGAAATCCTAATAAAATGCATCTGCTGAAAATAAAGAGATGGATCATTAATTTAAGAGCTCAGATTTCAAGCTTTATTGGGCAAAAGCCCAGTACGCAGCATGTACTGCAGAGTATCCAGAGCCCATTAAGAAGAGCTATACAATGGAAACTTAATTACACTAATAGACAGTTGGGAGAAGATAATAGTTTGGCATAAGACTTAGAATATTTTAGCATTACAGATCTATTTTGAAATCTACAAAAATAAAAAAAACTTTTATCTCAGGAAAATCACATACTTTTTCTAAGGTGAACAAAGAGATTTGAGTTTATGTTGATAGAAGAAGATTTTGTCTGTTTGATTTTTCAGTTCTGCAGATGGTAATTCATGAGATGAGAAAACAAAATGCCGAACCCTAGTCCTCTTGCATAGGGTCCCCAGTGTCTTCCAGTTCTGAGGGCCCTAGCATTTTACCTGATGTGAATTAGACCATGGGGGTTATCCACAAAAACAGAGGAATCCTAGGAGTACTACGAGAGATCAGACACATTTGCATAGACTAACTGACATCCTCTGTTCTCCTGGAAATGCTGTTTCCAAATTGCTCCACTACTCCATAATTACAGTTACTTTCTCCTGGGAACCTTTGTCTAAGAAAGGATCACTGCCTATCTTTTTGTTCTTTTTGTGGAACAAAAGATGACAAATTTTAATTTATATTATGCAGTGTTTGACAATTTCAGTGAGATAAACTATTTTCAAGCAACACAGCATATATCTTCCAACATATTTTAAAAGCTGACACAAAACACTGATTGTCTTTTCACCTAGTAACTCACAGGTACCTAAGACCACCTTTGTTCAGGAATGTTGACATGTATTATAGGTGGACAATTAGCAACATATGTAATCATTTTATGCAAAGTATATCTATTTAAAATAATGTTAAAACAAAATTCATTTTTTCTGGCATGTAATATAAAAACAATTAGTTAAGTCTCTAACGTGAAAGATCAAAATTACTTCACTTTCCTGCAAAAAGTACTGCTAGATGTTTGTTAATTGAATCTTAGGGGATAGAACACAAAAAAAAATAATAAATTTAACTTCCCTGTTTACTATTATATCCACTGTCCTACTTTTGGATTAAAAAGTAAAGCTGAATACAGTTTCCCAAACTATTACTCAAAGTACTTCACAGAAAAGAAATTATATTTCTACTTAAGCTTTTTCTGTCAAATCCGAAGTGCAACTTTAACCCAAGCACACTAAAGAAACTGAAAAATTATAATTTTTCACAAGGTGTACAGCAACATTTAGATAACACATCTCATGAAGGAACAACATTTATATAGGTTATTAACTTTTTCTCCTCAGACATTTCAGATTTATTTTTGAATGTGGAAGGACATCAGGGGATTGGACTGGATCATTCTGTAAGAATTCATTTTGGACCAGAAAGCAGAACTGTTGAAAAATATTCAACATGAATTCCGGCAACCAGTTTTTTGGATGGACTTTCAGAATTTATATTTTAAAAGACCAAGTATTTCAAATTATATGCTTGCATGCTGTTACTGCTATCAGTTAAATCCACAATAGCAGATAATAATGAACAGTGAGGTTTATTTTCTTTAATCACTTAAACAGCTTAATTTGGTAAAATCATTCTAGAATCATATTTTTGCTTCTGGACACATTAGTGAAGTAAGCAATTAGTTGTAATTTTGTACACATCATCATGATTGAAACACTGAGAAAAGCTACAAGGTCAGCTGGCAGAGATTCTAGACTTCTCAGTTCCAAAAAGGTGAATAGCTTCCTCCCTCTAAAATCAAACCATCCTGAGTAAAACTGCCAAGGAATCTTAAATATTATTTACAGATATCACAAACCTGTCCTAAGCTCAACTATGTACTCAAACCTTCAGCCAATTTTCTCAGAAACAAAAATAAAAATAAGTATATCAGAAAGGTGGGGGTTTTTCTTGCAAGACCCATGCTTCACGCAACAAAATTATATAACTAAGGTCATGCCTACACAAGGAAAAATGCATTGATTTAGCTAAACTGATTGATTTTAAATCCAGTTAAACTGGTGCAAACATCTAATGTAAATGCACTTACCCCACTTAAATTGATTTAGCTTACTTCAGCAATTTATCAACGTTAGTCAAACCAATTCTAGCAAAGGTTAAGCAGGTTTAAGTACTTCTGTGTAAGGAGTCTGAACGCATTTAACTATATTGACTTAAAAACATTTTAATTACAACAGTGTAACATCTCATATGAGCAAGATTTAAAACCCCAAGTCAGAGAAGCAAAGCAGCACATGTAGTTGCACTGCATGCAAACTGGTATCAGCCCAGGCTTCCACTTGGGTACCACTCTGCTGATAAAATGTACATATACTGTCTAACCACCATTTGGGAGGAGGCCCAGTAGAACCAAGATTAATGTTCAGATGCCAAAGGATTTTGCAGGACCAGCAGAAAAAGGAGAAAGGAACAAAAAAACCCCAAAACCCCAAACACATAGTTATGCATTGAGGAAACCTGGTTTGGGTATAAAATACAAGTAGAATTCTAGCATGGCATTTTAAAAAGCCACTTCACAGAGTGGAAGCTTGTACATCTGTTTGAGACATTAAATAAAACACTAGTGCAGTATTCAGAAAGGCTTTCTCTTTTACGTTATTAATCCAGTTAGTCTGGGCATTTCCTGGGGCGTATGTGTGGTAGTTTCCATCATATAGATTCTAAAGTGAGCCTCATGAGAGGGATGATCAGTGGCAAAAGGCATCAAGATTAATTTTCTGTTTCCCATCAAAACAGTAGCGATTGGATGTTTTTAGGCCAACTTTCACACCAGCTCATTCCTGGTACTCTTGAGAGGCAAGGATCTACACACAGGTGCAGGGCAAGTCCTTCACACATTACGGCTGGGGAGCAAGCTTATGCAGTCCAGAAGTGACAGTGTGCTATTCTGCCTTCATTAAGACAGCCGTACCCCTGTGTCTCACAAACACAGCTATTTCACCTCTTTGGTACATGAGCAGAATCTGCAGATACAGGCACTGAAGGCATCTGCACAAATCCACATGAACAGCTTTTCAACTTTATGACCCTTAATTTTGTTACTTAGATTTTAAAAGAATATACAACTAGTAGAATACAGAAGGCAGCTACAGTAGGTAGGCTTTAATTCCCACTAATTGCTGCATTTTAGTTCTTTAAAAAGAGATCTGTAAAAATGCTACAGTTTTAAGAACATTGTGTGGCTGATTAAGGGGACTGTTCTGTTGTGCTGTTGTTTGATGGCCTGTTCTGCAGTGAAAAAGTTGGCAGAATTCATCTTTGTTTTTACAACGGTTGGCACCAAGCTAGGTAAAGCTGTGTCGTCATCCCTGGACTCTGGGTACCCCTTG